>NC_041056.1:44269473-44301973 GCF_900634775.1 Gouania willdenowi | reverse complement strand
ATAGTCATCTTAAAGATGGAAATCATGGTTTTAATCACTAATAAAATGATTCAAAGTGAATAAAAATGGTGGAAAAGGAGGTGAAATGAGATTTAAAAACCACTGACATTGGTTAAAAGTTGTAAATTAGTGGATAAAAACAGACAGAAAAAGTGGTAAAAATGGTTCAACGCACTCCCACACAGAACTGTTTTCATGTATCGTATTTTGTATCGTATTGACGACGAGGTGACGTTACATTTATGGACTGTTGTATTTTAAAAATGGTAAATTGTAATAAAAACTGTCAGTTCTTAATTAAATAAAGAAAACACATTTTGTTGTATTGGTTTAATTAATTTGTTTAAGTTGTCATTTAATCATGAAGATGATGAAGGTGGTGAAGCACATGTTCATGTCACAGGATTTCAGGATTCATCTAGTCATAAAAACACAAAATACATTTCAGTATAATTGATAAATAACTTAGTAGTGACATGAAAGATAAAACAATGAAATATGTTCTGATGTTCTGGGTGTGATTGAGACGTGATCTTCATGTTCTCTTCCTGTTTCCTGAGGTGTCCTGGTGGGAGGAACCATGTAGAGCTCGATGTTTGTAAATCAACGTTAATATGTAGTTTCATTGTTTTGTTGTTAGTATGTTTCGTATCGTGAGTATTTCATATCACATTATAAGTATTTTGTATTGTATAGTGAGTTCCTATTTAGTTACACGTCTAATGATAACAATGAACCTCATGCTGTACCTGATGGTCAGAGGAGGACTGTGATTGGCTGCTGAGCCTCAGGGACTGTGGACCTTAGGTTGTGACCCAGTGTTGGTGTCATGGGGGGGCATTCATGGGCAGTGCCCCCCCAGCTGACCTACTGTCCCCCCCCCACACACACACATACACACACATACTCTTCACGGCCACTACAGGGGGATCTTTTTATTAATCAAAGATATCTGATTGGCTATCAACTGACTGTATCCATTCACTGACAGCGTACAGGAGTCTGCTACATAGATATAATATACTGTGGTGTCATTGTTTAACATGTGTGCTATTGAACGTACCCTAGAGCTGTTGTAATGTATATGTCTATGTCCTGCTCTGTTGATTCATGTGATGTCACTCACATTACTGCATCGTCACAAAGCTAAAGCGCTAAATTCTGATGGTGAACAGAAAACTAGAGAATCTGACGTCTGAAATCATCAAAATGTTCATATTTTGTATAGTTTACGGATGCTCCAATCGTTCTGAGAAAATAAAAATAGATTTTATAGAGAACTGAAGTTTGTCGTTCACAAAGGTGATAAATGTAAAAAGCTCACAGAACAACGCCGTAAAAAGTGGATTTTAAACCTACGTCTGTGGTCAGGAGGAGCAGAGTCTGCTGATGCTGTAGCGACCACTTCATAAGGTATGTTAGCTTAGCGAGCTTTACATAGTTTACATAGTATCAGGAATCCATGTACCCTTTGTTCTTTGGTTATTCCGTTTTAAAACCAAATCAAAATAACAAATAAACGATGTGGTTATTTTGTTTTTGTGATTTAAACCAAAAAAGAAAAAAGAAAAACCAGATAAACAGCGTTTTTCTGTTTTTTTTTTTTTTTTTAACGTGTTCTATTTGTGTGATATTTATGGTGAAATTAGAACTAGAACTGAAGTCCACTACACCTGGTTTCCCTCCCCAGGTCCTGGACCAGGTCTCCTCACATAATAAGAGGATTAATTTCATCAGTCTGTGGATGTTTTAGTAAAAAGCTGCTCACGCTGTAGTTTTGTTTCACGGTGTTACGATCTAAATAGTATCTATATAAACTACACTGACTATTGACTGTGAGGAACAATAGATGTTAGAACTTCTACCATTTGACACTTTTGTAAAAAAAACACAGCTTTTTTTAGGGTAGCAAAAAATTTATTTTGCACGTTATAAATACCACTAACAACAGCCGTCAACGCACGGCGAGGGGCACCAGTAGATTCATTACATGTTTTACATAACATCCATTCTTTGGTTTTGATTTATTTATGTATTAATAACGTTTCAATTCACCAGTAATGTGACTTATGCGTTGCCTCTTTTTATGTCTGGACCGGAAACAAAAGATGCTCCTCAGAGTGGAGTGTTTTTTGTGCCCCCCACAGTTTTCTTAATGCCCCCCAGTTAATGCTGCCTGGCGCTGACTCTGTTGTGACCCCTGGTCTAGATTTATCAGAAATTCTCCAAACCTGTAAGACAACATTCAGGGCAGAGCTTTCTCAATCATTTCAGGTTTTTTTGAGATTAATTCTACTGAAGGCGATAAACAGGAACACCATCTGCTTTGATCTGCTGCATAAACCAATCAGTGCAGAGCTGATCAGATATAATGATAGTAATAATAATAAGATAAGATGAGAGCTCAGGTTAGCTCATGACTGCTAACCAACACCTCATTTATTTGAATTTAGAGAATGTAAAGAATGTGTGCCTCCCTGACCGTTGACCTCTCTCCGAAGCCACGCCCCTTGTTTGTTGGTAGCGATGCTCAAGGCTTCATTCTTCCTTTTATCTTTGAAATATGTGAACTGATGACTGTTTGTTCACATGTTTGTCTGACCTTTAGCTCCTTTGTTGTATATACTGGTACCTGTAGTGTTATAAAGGGTTTATGTGTGGGTGCACACCGGTTACCGTGTGGGACTCTCTCCATCTCCTACATGGGTTCTCACACACACACATCAACGGACCCGTTGAAACTATTTCAAACTTCCAGGAACTCTTCAGCATCTACATCCAAGGTGCACATTTTGTTATATAGCATGTGGTGAAAATATCAGCGTTTGTTGGAGAAATTTGCATTTTTTGCTTTCATCACAGCCGCGGCCATTGCCCATCAATAACTTCCTGGTCCCGTTTGTTTGGTCTAAACAGTGAAATGTTGAACAAACATGAAAATAAAAACATAATCACCAAATAAGGAAGAGTCAAAAAGTATGTTTCCTCAAAGAGAAGTTTACAGGAGCTCAAAGCTTATGAAAGAGTCTTCAACTATCTTTCTTTCTCTCATTCGTATGCCTGTGCGTAGGTCTGATGCTACTCCAGGTCCTTAGTGAGTGATTGGCTCTGGCCGCACACGTGACTCTAGCTCGCCACTGTGATTGGCTCTGGCTCGCACCAGAGCATTGCTGTGCAGTGAAATAGATATAGAGGGTGCGCTAGCGCCCCCTCACGCTGAGGTCAAAACAACATGAACATGAATGTGTCGTCTCGGTGAAATAAAATGAAAATAAACGTTTTGAAATAACCAAATTACTCCAAAATAACTGAAGCACACACTCGGCGTATTTGGAAGATGTTAAAAAGTTTCAGGTCAAAAGACACCGCGTTGAGGACACAAACACACACACGCATACAGACCTTTTTTGATTTTATTACTAGACTAGTCCAGTGCCCGTCAGAAGTATGTATTCATATAGTGGGAGGAGCTTAAGTAGAGATGTCAATTTTGGCCAAATGAGTGTGTGTTTGAAGGTTGGATGTACAAAGAGGTGTACACAAATATAGTATATATTTTTTTATAAATACCTTATAATACCCCAACCAGTCGACGCAGATGGCTGCCACCTCTGAACCTGTTCTAACAGGTTTGCGCTATACAAATAAAATTGAATTGAATTGAAATTTTATTCTGTGTGGTGAGGAAGTGTTTTGAGATGACTTTGAGGCTGTAATATCACCACCTTTATCATTTTACCAGTTTTAGAGTTACTGTCTTTACCAGGGAACAAATATTTATTCCTGGTGTTTGTTTTATTGAGTTTTACTGAGATTTATTTACTGGTGATTAGTTCATATCTCCGTGAACCAAAGTGTGTGATTGTTGAGCTGCTGATTCTAAACTACAATCAAAATAAAGGTGAAAACAGTTCTCATGTGTGTTTTTCCTGATAGACGTGATACGTCACGTTCTCCCCCTGTCCAATCAGAGCCTTCCAAACCCCCAGACCTACAGAGGAATTATCTAAAGCCAAATAAACCAGTTTTCCATGAAAACCTCGTTTGGGAATTGCTATTAAACACAAAGCAGAACACTTTCATTTTGAATGATTTCATTTGGAATAAATAATTCTGAATTAAAAAACATCAGTGTGGTGGGGTTCTCCCTAAAACACTCCAAAGAGTGGCAAACACAGGCGTAGTCAGGAGATTTAGTGAGGTTGAGTTTATTTACAGTCGGCCTCCAAAGGTGTCGCACAAGAAAACAATGAAGAAAAAACACTATTTACAATATTTACAATGAACCAAAAAGAAACAGGATGAATAAGAGTCTTTCATCAAACCTGGTGTTACCTGTTCTGTAACCCAGAACCAACTCCTCCCACTAGGCCATAGCAGCTTGTTTTTAAAGCAAAAGCCCCTCCTACTGGGCGTCATCAATTTTGTGATTTATTTTCCCCAAAGAACAGTTTCTCTAAAATAAACCATTCTACACATTTTAATCCCCATCATTAATTTATAGGTTTTTAATTACTTATTTTAATTTAAATCAAAATACAAAATAAGTCTTATTTTCTCACAGGAACATTTAATATATCAATTACCCGCATCATGTGACCATTTAACGGTATCAATAAACTATAAAAAGGCAGAAGTTTCCTCATCCATACATTAGACGACTGTAGGTCAGAGTGTTTTGAATGTGTGTGTTTTAAGCTTCTAACCCTTGGTTGTTCTATGACTGTGGAAGGGAGTGTGTGTGTGTGTGTGTGTGTGTGTGTGTGTGTGTGTGTGTGTGTGTGTGTGCGTGCGTGCGTACGTGCGTGTGTGTGTGCGTGTGCGTGTGTGTGTGTGTGCGCGTGTGTGTGCGTGTGTGCGTACGTGCGTGTGTGTGCGTGTGCGTGTGTGTGCGCGTGTGTGTGCGTGCGTGCGTGCGTGTGTGCGTGTGCGTGCGTGCGTGCGTGTGCGTGTGCGTGTGCGCGTGTGCGTGTGCGTGTGTGTGTGTGTGTGTGTGTGTGTGTGTGTGTGTGTGTGTGTGTGTGTGTGTGTGGGACCTCTATATTGAAAATGGTGGCCATTCTAAAAGTTAAATCTGTTGACAGGTGATGGTTGTGGATTTGTCAGAATCACAGGCTTCTTTCTATCTGTTTGTTTTTCTAACTTATTGTTTCAAATACTTGTTTTACGGCTGAAGTCACAGATATTTGATGTTTTGGAATCTGAAGATATAACAATTATGAAGGGGGTGGACATCTTGAAACATGGTGTATTATGATCAGAGTAGCACGTCCCCCTACCTCTGGCCCCGCCCCCCTGTGTGTGTAGCTGCAGTCTAAATCCGAGCATCAGTGCTGACTTCCCGCTGTGACCAGCGGTAAAACCGAGCACTGAAAGGCCTATTCAGTCACGGTTCAGCTGATTTCAAGGTCATTAAGAAATAAAAGTTAAATAGTGAATTGTTATATATGCCATTTTTTTCATGTAATTCAATACCCAACAGAATGCACTTTTTTATGTTTCATCATTTAAAAAGTGCTTAAAAAACAATAAAACATCACGAAAGCTAGTTTAAGGTATTTACTGTTAACCATACAGTAAAGAAAAAGCATAACATGAATTTTGACACTCGTGTTTACCAGTAAAATTCTTTAACCGGTTTCTGAAGAAATACTTTGCTATTTTCCAGTCGTGTTTGATATCAAAGTATCACATAATACATGATGTTGAAAAGATTATATGAATTATGTTGAATGAATTATCATTGTTTATGTGTTTCCTCTGTTTGTCTATCATCAAATCATACATTTTACAAACAACTTTTCAATGTGATGTTTTTGATTGTTGTTCTGATTATTTACATGAGCAGTGATGTCATACATGTTATATGATATTATACCACTTTGTTTCACATATTAAAAAAAAAAAAAAAAGACCAGTATTAATAGTATGAACACTTTATTCAATTAAAATATTATTAACATAGAACAACAAAAGCATGTTAAAAGTTGACCACAAAAGACTACAGGGCTCATACAGTATATGAGCTGTACACAATGACCTCACATCTGACTGTTCCGTTAACTCAATAAGGTGAGACCCCTTGATCAGCTGTTCCAGTTACCAGTGACACAAACTGGACGTTGCTGGGAGAAGGAAGTGGCATCAGCTCATCTGCCATTTGGAACACCAAGTCCAAGTTTATATCATCATTCTCCCACTGTGATTGTTCTCCTGGGACGGGAAATTTGGTGGATTCCTCCAGTCCAGGCTGGATCAAACAATGTGTTGCCTGATAAAAACCAGTCGGAGAGAACGACTGAGAAGAATCATCAAGGTGGTTCACTGGCTTCTCTTCACAAGCTTGAAAGACGTGGGGAGGCAGAGCTGCACTGTGATCCACACTCATCATGTTTTTTAGAGGGACTGAGGATGCACAGCCTTTACCACCAGCAAGAAACTTCTCATTTTTGTGTGGAAGCCGATGAGTCTTCTGGTGGTCCACAGTCTTGAGTCTGTTTTTGACTGTGTTCCTTGTCAGCTGGTGAGCAAGTTCAGGGTATCCCCTTTTGAAGTTTGGGTTGTAGAAGTGTCTACATCCCATTTTAACACCACTGTCTTGAACCTTCTTGAAGCGATACAGGTTGAGCTGGCGGTGGAAGGATTTGAAGGTGTCTGGGAGACCACACCCTTGGGACAGGACCTCCTTCTCAAAGAGGCACTGGTTGATGATGACTTCTTCACCTCTGCTGTCCCAGAAGATAGAATCATTGGCTGGGTCGTTCACCAGACTCCACAGTTTGGCTGGGAACATTTTTTTATCAATGCCGTCAAAGAGAGACTGTTGAGGAGGAGGGTATGAGTTCATATTCCTTACACTGTTTCTGGAGAACATTCTGTAAAGATAATGGCTTCAGGAAAGTTGTTTTATGAGAGTTTGTTTGTCTGTGCTGTAGAATGACTAGCGATGAAAGAATGAAGCAGCTCAACTGAAAACTTCAAAGCAGCCTCTGTAAATCTGTCAACAAATGGTTACCAAGGCGACTGATAAATGTGTTCTATGCAGTTCTAAATGTAAAAAACATCAGTGCAGTAAAGGGAAATGGGGGTTGTGTGTGTTTGTGTGTGTGTGTGTGTAAAAAAGCTGGACATGCATCCATCTCTCCTCCATGGGTCACTGTCTCTCTCTCACACACACACACACACACACACACACACACACACACACACACACACACACACACACACACACACACACACACACACACACCCATCTGTCACTCACTGTCACATTCACACACATATCTCCACTGTGGGATGAATAAAGAATATTTATCTATCTGCTGTAATTCATATATTTTTATTAGTTTCCTCTACTAACACCTCCACTCGTGTTCACCCTCTATGTTCAACACATCACGTACAAAACGCTCATTTAAATAAGGGCGGTCTGCACCAGTTCTGCAGGTGAGGAAACGTGTCACGAAAGGATTTAGGGCGGCACCTGGTTTACCACCTTTTATTTTAGATATTAAACTGTGTGAGGGCAGTTGTCCACATCAAATCAATCTTTATTAATAAATAGTGCTTTTCATACAATAAAATGCAGCTCAAAAGTTCTTTTACAAAGATAAAAATAAATAAAATATCTGTCACATAGGGGGGTTAGTTGTGGGGTGAGTTTTCAAATAGTTTCACCAGCATGTAAATCATCCACTGAGAGAAAACGAGTCACGTCCAGATACCTTGCAAATCATTTATTCTGTGTTCTTGTTACGGGCCCCAAGCTCTGGGGCTGGTGTAGCAGTGATATGTGCAATCTGAAAAACACTGTGAGTGAACAAGAGCAATGAACACGAGGTGTGTTGCCTTCAATCCAGATTGCATTTGACGGGAAGTTGCACCGTAAAACCCAACCCGGGGTGCAGCACCTTCAACACAAAGGTTCCACTCTGCTCTCTCACCCTGGCTCAAATCAGGACAGCACTAATGGCATGTGAAAATGTCCAAATGTTTAAGTGTAAATACTTAATATTAAAGAATAAATATAACCATGTATTTATTACTATAACATACAAAATAATAAAATAACTAAAAACAATGTGGTCACATTTTTAGGTGCACCACATTCTCTTTAACAATAAAAATAGGTAGGAAGCCAAGATAAAAGGTTCTAAAAGAGTTTCACAGCAAAGACAGTTTAAAAGGTCATTTGGTCCATCCAAACCCGTTTATATTCCCTTTTCCTTGGTTAAAGTTTGTCCGAGTCCACCATCCACCAGAGGGCGCTGCGCCAGGTAGAGCAGCTAACTGGATTTGTCACTCCAGCGCTGTTCTGAAGTCCAGTTTATACGTCATCCGTCCGTGGTCCTCTTCGTGTCGGCTGCAATGAAGCAACACCCAGAGTCACCCTCTGATCGCCACCCACATAGAGATCACACACACACACACACACACACACACACACACACACACACACACATCAGCGGAACTCTTCCCTTCAACTTATCTGGTCACGGCGCTGTACGGTGATCGTGCTGCGTCAGATGGAGCGAGCGAATCGAGCCCTGCGGTACCCGTCCACCACCGAGTCCGTGATCCTCTTCGTGGCTGCGACAAGGAAGCAACACAGTCACCCTCTGATTGCCACCCACCACAGTAGAGATCCCACCCACACAGGTAAGTTGAGCACTTCCCTTTAACTTAGCTTTCATGTGTGTTGTACAGTGATCTTTCCTTCCATCCGTCCGGGTTCCCACTCGCCCGTCTGTAACCTTCTGGTGCCCGTCCCGGTGAAGGCTGTTCACGCGTACTCCCTTGGGCTTCTTTTGTGTCCGTGTTCCTCCTCCCTTTGCCGTTCCTCCTCTGCCTTTTCTACCCTTTCTAGAACGCACCCACACCTGTCCTTAATCAGCCGTTCATTACTCCCGTAGCGCAGAAGAGTCCGTCATTTAGCTGTTTATAGTATTCACACCCAGATATCAATTTTAATGCAACAATCAATCAACACAAAATACACACAGGCATGAACACATCACATCAAAGTCTTATTTACATATTTACATACTGGGTTTCCATGCCATTGACAGCCCAATGTTTCCACACATCCACCCTTCTTTAATGGAGGTCGTCCCGACCTAATGTTCATTACGGTATCGGACTGGGCGTATGCCCAAATTACCTCGATTTTCCCGGAGCTGCTTGACAACCACATATGGTTCTGGTGTCCACCTCAGATTCAGCTTCCCTTTAGCTCTTCAGCGAAAGTTGCGGATGAGCACCTTTTCTCCAGGGAGTAGCGGTGCCAGCCTTGCCTTTCTGTTGTATGTCGCTTGGTCCCGGTCTTGTTGTTGTTGGGTCTCTCGGGCTACAGTCTGGTAGGCATGACTCAAAGCCTCCTAATGTTTCTTCACCCAACCTGCCAGATTTTAGGGCCTTGTTTCAGGTTGTAAGCTGGTCACCCAGTCCACCGGTAGCCTTGCATGTCTCTCAAACACCACGTAGTGAGGGGTCATCCCAGTAGTGCTGTGGACAGTGTTATTATAGGCCTGAACAAGGGCTGGAATCAGACTCGGCCACTGTGTGTGACTGGCTTCCTCCAAGAAATTCAATAATCCTAACAGCGTCTGGTTGAATCTCTCACATACCCCATTCCCCTGGGGGTGGTAGGCTGTGGTGCGGCTTTTCTGGCAACCGTAGAGTTGACAGAGCTCTTTCATCACTGCAGATTCAAATGATGCCCCCGGTCTGTTAGGATCCGTTCAGGGCAGCCAAAAACCTGTATGAGGTTGTTATACAAGGCTTGAGCCGTGGTATTGGCCGACTGATTTCTGGTAGGCACTGCAAGAGCATTCTTTGAGAATAAGTCCGTTACAACTCATAGCTCATAGTTAAGATGCAATAGGCATAGACTGCCGGGGGGGTCTGGCATGCTCGGTTGGAGAGAGGTTGGAGAGGGCGTTAAGAGAGAGGTCATTTAGGTTAGAGAGGGACCGGAGAGGGTCCCATTCCTCTCTCTAACACTCCCTCTAAGTCTGCTTCTTCCCTTGTGTGTTTGCTCCTGTACTCCTTCTGGCTTTTGTCTTGCAGGTCCGTGGGATCCTCAGTGTGGAGTTACAGAGTCTCAACAACTCTGTCTCCACCCTTTCCTCTGCACACACCCAACACAGCATAACGTGGATGGCTGTTCATCATAGGAATGGGATCCACACAAGGTTCCTGCTGCTTAACAGAAGGTTTTCCTTGCCGCCATGATGAATTCATGTTGGGTGTGGGATACATATGTATGTGTATATACGTATATATGCATATGTGTGTATCCATAAAATGAAGAGTCTGTCCTTAAGACTGCTCTAATGTAAAGTGTCTTGAGATACCATTGGTTATGATTTGGTGCTATACAAATAAAAGATTGATTGATTGATTGATTGATTGAACTAGGATGTAAGGATACCTGTCCTCAGGCCGGCCTAGGGAAAGATAGTCCACCCCAACCAACTCAAATGGGTAGCCAGTCACAATGGATACGAGTGGAACCTTTACCACTGGTCCGACCTTGGTACAGACGCATTGAGGGCAGGTAGTTGTCCACTCCCTCACGTCTTCCGCCATCCTCGGCGAAAAACATCGTTGTCGCAAGATGGTAAGAATTCTTTCATTGCTTGGGTGTCCCATCTCACCATGGTAAGCCTCCCATACCTTCTTGGCTTCTTTCTTTGGGACCACCACTTGGAAGACCTCTTCTCCAGATCCAGCTGCCTGATCCTTGTCCTTGTTCCTTCCCTTGTCGTATCTGCAACAGTTCTGGGTCATTGGCCTGTAGGTCTGCCCAACACGGCTGTTGCTCCACCATCACCCTACTGGCCAAGGAGGGTATTGGGTCTTGTGGTTCTGGTAACCTGGAGAGAGGGTCAGCATTTTTGTTTTGGGTACCTGGCCGGTACTTAATTACATACTTGAAGTTGGCCAGCCGGGCTACCCACCGCTGTTCCACAGCCCCAAGCCGAGCAGTGTCGAGATGGACCAGTGGGTTGTTGTCTGTAAATACAGTGAACTCTGCCCCATACAAGTAATCCTTGAATTTCTCGGTAATGGCCCATTTCAGGGCTAACAGTTCTAGCTTAAAAGAGCTATAGTTCTGATCATTTCTTTCAGTTTGCTGGAGGCTACGGCTGACATACGCAATCACCCTCTCTTTCCCATTTTGCACTTGAGCCAACATCACCCCCAGCCTGATAACATGTCCCAGGTATGTCACTTCACGCTGGAACAAGTGGCACTTTGCAGGTTGGAGTTTCAGCCAGTGATTGTGGAGGCACTGGAATACTTCTTCTAGATGGCGTAGGTGGCTACTGAAATCAGGAGAAAACACAATCACATCATCCGAGTATATCAACAGTGAGTCATTTACCAAGTTGCCTAGACAACGTTGCATTAATCTTTGAAATGTAGCAGGTGCATTACATAGTCCAAAGGGCATCCTGTTAAACTCATACAACCGAAATGGCATTGTAAATGCAGTCTTTTCTCTGTCTAATGGATGTATTAACACTTGCCAATATCCACTCGCAAGATCTAGTGTTGAATACCATCTGGCAGATTTCAGTCCAGTCAAAGCCTCCTCAATACGGGGCAGTGGGTAAGCGTCTTTGTGTGTAAGAGCATTGATTTTCCTGTAATCGCCACAAAATCTCCAGCTACCTTCTTTTTTCTTGACAAGCACTATTGGGATGCCCAAGGGCTTGCGCTCTCCCTCACCACACCGCTTGCCAGCATATTCTGTAGCATAGATCTCAGTTCTATGTACAAACTTGGAGGAATAGGTCTGTACCGCTCCCGACTGGGAGGTGCAGAACCTGTGGGTATTTGATGTTTAACCACCCCCGTACGGCCAAAGTCTTCATCATGGCTGGCGAATGCTTTTGACCACTTCCGCAGCAGGTTGGTCATCTCCCTTTGTTGGCCTGGAGTCAAACCGTCTCCTTGTTGGGCCAGTGCTGGGTGTGATTCAGGTGCATCTTCAACTCAATGTGTCAAACCTCAACTTCCACTATATCTGCTGTTACACTGTTGAGGATAAGCTCTTGGTCCCCTTGTACATCAGTTGCTGCCACTTCGGTCACTTGTGCCAATAGTTGTCGCTGGGGCACCTCTACAGGGTACGAGTTGGGGTTACACAACTGCAGTGGGACCCTTCCACCAATCAACTCTGCCAAGGTGCGACCCACTCGCCACTCTGCGTCACTTTCAGGGAGAGGTTCTATTATTGCATTACATGCCTGTTTGGGGAAACCTTCTGATACCTGTGTCCATACGAGCATCTCTGTCTGGGGTGGGATGACCACTGGTTGCTGGCGTGGAAACTTTGTCAAGCCTTGGTAAGGGGGAAGCGGCTCTTTGGTGGAGATCCGGTGGCACACAACGCTTTAACCCAAGCCTGGCCTTCAACCCACGGTATGGTCGTCTTAAACGCAGCCAACCCTGGATGGTTCCCTTGAGTGAGAGAAGGCCAAACAGGATTAATGATGTTCATCCCAAGAATGCCTTTATCAGGCCCCAGGCATTCATTATTTACAATTATCACCCCCTATCCAGACACGTGAATGCTCCCTACTCTGCAGTCAACCAAAGTATAACCAATGTATGGAATCTTCAGGCCATTCGCAGCACGTAGGTTCAGCCACGTGGTTTCGCCAACATTGGTCAAACAGGTACCTTCAAAGTATTTCTCAAATAAACTTTTACTCAGATGAGAAACCTGTGACCCTGTGCCAAGCACAAACGGCACAGCAATTTCATTCATTGTAACAACAACATCAGGACACTCACCGATCAAGGCGGACATATTTTGTGACATAGGCCCCCACTTCCTGGACGACAGGACCACTACTTGGCCCTCAGTTGTAGGGGTATTTAAGAATCCCGCCGCCTGGATGGGATGTGTGGGCACAGACATCACACATGGCCAGCTGTGCCACAGCCCAAACAAATGGGCCGGCCCTCTGCATCCCACTGGTTAGTTGGCCTGGTTGCTTGTCGTCTTGACTGAGGCACATATGGTGGGGCTACAGAACCATGCATGGGTCTAGTACTGGGATTTGGTGGTCATTCCATGGCTGTTAGATGAGTCTTGGCCTCCTCCATCAGGCAAGTCGAAAGAGCCTTCATCTGTTCGCGAACCTCCACCATTAAGCCCTGTTGTAATTCCTGGCGTAGCTGGCTTTTCAGTTGTTCCAGGTTACCACCGTCATTTCGTGGTGGGGCTATGACCCCACAAGCAAAGGCAACCTCCTCTCCTTCTTGAAGCTCCAGTTCGAGGGCTTGCGCTTCTTTGCAGGCCGTACTGAAACTTAAGGGTTCACCTCGCCGAAGCTAGCGGTTTAACTCCTGTTTGATGGGCCCCACACGTAGACCAACCAGGAGTTGGTTCAATAGAAAATCGTCTTCATCCTCAGTTCCATCTGCATCTCGCTGCTGCCATCTGAAAAAAGATTCTCTCAGTCTTAGAATGTAATCGCTAACATTTTCTTCTGTATGCTGTTTACAATTAAAGAAACTCGCTCTCAATTGTGCCTTGATGGCTGGTTTAGCATACAGGGTTTGTAATTGTTGCAATACTTTCACTCCAGTGTCTTTTCTTGCAGGTTCAACAAGATGCAATTCACGCTTAGCATCCCCTCCTAGAGCGCCCAGCAAAACGTCTGCTTGCTGTTGTTCATTAAGTCCTTGGGCCCTCAGCATGGCCTCCACCTGAACCTATTCTCCAAATTTAGCGCTGTTCCCAT
Source organism: Gouania willdenowi (assembly GCF_900634775.1). Classification (NCBI taxonomy): domain Eukaryota; kingdom Metazoa; phylum Chordata; class Actinopteri; order Blenniiformes; family Gobiesocidae; genus Gouania; species Gouania willdenowi. The sequence continues at coordinate 44,288,210 of NC_041056.1, read as the reverse complement.
CACATTTTGGGATCCATGCAGCCCCCATAAACCATGGCAGGACAAACTGGGCCATAATGGCTGGACTATTGCTACCCTCTGCTGGTGGGTGAATGCTAGTACCTGGAGTTGAATTCATTTCCTATCAGTGGAGCTGGTGTCCTGTCCGACAACTCCAAAATATGTCACATAGGGGGGTGAGTTTTTGTGTGAGTTTTCAAATTGTTTCACCAGCATGTACGTAAATCATCCACTGAGAGAAATGAGTCACTTCCAGATACCTTGCAAATAATTTATTCTGTGTTCTCTTTAACAATAAAAATAGGTAGGAAGCCAAGATAAAATGTTCTAAAAGAGTTTCACAGCAAAGACAGTTTAAAAGGTCATTTGGTCCATCCAAACCCGTTTATATTCCCTTTTCCTTGGTTAAAGTTTGTCCACCATCCACCAGAGGGCGCTGCGCAGGGTAGCGCAGCCAACTCGATTTGTCACTCCAGCACTGCTCTGAAGTCCAGTTTATATGTCATCCGTCCGTGGTCCTCTTCGTGTCGGCTGGAATGAAGCAACACCCAGAGTCACCCTCTGATCGCCACCCACATAGAGATCACACACACACACACACACACACACACACACACACACACACACACATCAGCGGAACTCTTCCCTTCAACTTATCTGGTCACGGCGCTGTACGGTGATCGTGCTGCGTCAGATGGAGCGAGCGAATCGAGCTGTCCTTCTCTGTAGCTTCAATGCGTCGAGCCCTGCGGTACCCGTCCACCACCGAGTCCGTGATCCTCTTCCTGGCTGCGACAAGGAAGCAACACCCTCTGATTGCCACCCACCACAGTAGAGATCCCACCCACACAGGTAAGTTGAGCACTTCCCTTTAACTTAGCTTTCATGTGTGTTGTACAGTGATCTTTCCTTCCGTCCGTCCGGGTTCCCACTCGCCCGTCCATAACCTTCTGGTGCCCGTCCCGGTGAAGGCTGTTTGTTCACGCGTACTCCCTTGTCATTCTTTTGTGTCCGTGTTCCTCCTCCCTTTGCCGTTCCTCCTCTGCCTTTTCTACCCTTTCTAGAACGCACCCACACCTGTCCTTAATCAGCCGTTCATTACTCCCGTAGCGCAGAAGAGTCCGTCATTTAGCTGTTTATAGTATTCACACCCAGATATCAATTTTAATGCAACAATCAATCAACACAAAATACACATAGGCATGAACACATCACATCAAAGTCTTATTTACATATTTACATACTGGGTTTCCATACCATTGACAGCCCAATGTTTCCACACATCCACCCCCTACAAACCCAGTCCACTGCACACGGACACACAGGTTAAAATAAGGACAACTTGCAGCCCGTACATCAGTCATTACCGCTCTTTACAGTTCATCAGTTTAGAGCCATCCCACCGTGTCTCTGACTCCTCCCCTCTCCTCACTCACTGAGCCTCAGTCAGTGGTGTGGGCGGGGCCTTGTGATCGACTTGCGCTGACTATAGTCTGTAAAAAGAATCGACAGAACAATCTCCCTTGTAAAGTGAAGCTTTTATTTTTAGAGCTCCCCCTGCTGACTGGCTGCAGTATAGGTCATAAGCCCCGCCTCCTAAATGATAACAGATGGGATGTGGGTTAAACTGTAAAGTTAAAATAATATTTTCCCAACGCTAAACTCTGCTGTGATCATTAGTTATTATCACCCTACATTGTGTTCAAGTGATAATTTTTCTGTGAACTTTGTTTTAAATCAGTTATTTGAGGTTGAAAAATTGGATTTAGCGTCATATATGATGATGATTGACAGCCGTGGATCTGCGTAGCTTTCTTTGTGAATATCAGCTACGTCGTGGAGGAAATCTGAGACGTGTGATTTTCTTCATTTTTAAATAGAATATGTTTAAATATTAGAGTGTAAATAAATGGTGGTTTTGTTCTAACCTCTATGATCTGAACAACACGTTGGTAGAATTTCCAGTGGGAAAGATACTTATGTTCGTGGCGTAGCTGGGCTGCGTAAGTCATCAGGGCAGTACGCTAAATGGGCAGGGCGTGTTACCAGGGCTCCTCCCACAGGACCCTACTGAACAGACTCTGGCTCCAAATTATGTCAAATTTGTAAGATGGCAGCGCCCCTACGCGCTGTATTTTGGCTTCAACAACGTGGGAACAGCTACAGTACACGCCCACTGGCTCTGACTTGCCCACTTTGTATAAACATTTAGCTTTACACTTGGTGACCAATTTAACATTTAGATTTACATTTAGATTCAACATTCAGATTTAGATTAAACATTTAGATTTATATATAACATTTAGATTAATCATATAGATTTACATTTAGATTTAGATTTAACATTTAAATTTAGATGTACACTCAGATTTAACGTTTAGATTTAGCATTTACATTAACATTTAGATTCATTCTCATGTGTAGACATTTTAATAATGATATAGAACGTGCTGTTTTACATGAATTTCTGTCTCTCTAATGAAAGAAAAATGAGATTAATGTTAAAAAATATGTTGGTTATGAAACAGTGACAGTTTTTACATTCGACACCACATAGTAGAAACACACACACACACACACACACATACACACACACACACACACACACATGGATGTCTTTGTAAATGATTCTCAGCCCAATGGGATCCAATGAAAGGATAAATTAAACTGTGAAATACAGAAACTAATGTGTGTATTCACAGCTGTAGGCAGGAGAGGACAGTGTGTGCGTGTGTGTGTGTGTGTCATTAAATCATCCTCTTCATTTCCTTCTGATCAATCCTTTATTAAAGAGCGTCTTCACCCCGTGCTCCAATAAAACCATCCTATTAAAGTTCCATTAAGCGAGGCCTGATGATGATGATGATGATGTGAAGCCAAAAGCTAAAAGCTCCCTGTGCAGCCGTAGCCAGTGACTAACAGTGAATAGTGAATAACAAAGGGCAGTGGGAGGCTGCGTGGGGATCGGATGAGTGAAGGATCATTTTTAGCCTCTGGGCCTCAAACCTCCTGAGTCTGGATCAAACGTGTTGTTTTAACAAGCTTTTACTGAATCCACAGCGATGAGGAAGATTAGCCTAGCGCTGCTACATCGTCATATGGTTCGTCTGTCTCTGCTTCAGTATTTACAGTTATGTACATATATTTAGTATTTACAAGAGTATCTATTATATACTATACAGTATCTAGTATATAGTATCTAGTATCTAGTATATAGTATTTAGTATATAGTATTTAGTATATAGTATCTAGTATCTAGTATTTAGTATATAGTATTTAGTATATAGTATTTAGTATATAGTATTTAGTATATAGTATCTAGTATATAGTATTTAGTATATAGTATTTAGTATTAGTATCTAGTATATAGTATTTAGTATATATATTTAGTATATAGTATTTAGTATATCGTTATCTAGTAATAGTATTTAGTATAGTATCTAGTATATAGTATTTAGTATATAGTATTTAGTATATAGTATGAGTATAAGATACTAGTATATAGTATTTTATTATCTAGTATTTAATATATAGGTATTTAGTATATAGTATCTAGTATATAGTATTTAGTATATAGTATTTAGTATATAGTATTTAGTATATAGTATCTAGTATATAGTATTTAGTATATAGTATTTAGTATATAGTATTTAGTATCTAGTATTTAGTATATAGTATTTAGTATATAGTATCTAGTATATAGTATTTAGTATATAGTATTTAGTATATAGTATTTAGTATCTAGTATCTAGATATGTATCTCTAGTATTTAGTATAGTATTAGTAGTATAGTATTAGTATATAGTATTTAGTATCGTATTTAGTATATTAGATTTAGTATATAGTATCTAGTATCTAGTATTTAGTATATAGTATCTAGTATATAGTTTCGTATTAGTATTTAGTTATTAGTCTTTAGTATATAGTATAGTATAAGTACTAGTATTATATATTTAGTATATAGTATTTTTCGTATCTTATTTAGTATAGTATCTAGTATATAGTATTTCGTTATCTAGTATTTAGTATATAGTATTTAGTCTATAGTATCTCGTATATCTAGCATCGTCTAGTATATAGTATTCGTATATAGTATTTCGTATATTATCTCGTATATAGTCTTTCGTCTCTAGTTTTAGTATATAGTATTTAGTATATAGTATTTCGTATATGTATAGTTCGTATCTAGTATATAGTATCTAGTATATAGTATTAGTATTATCGTATCTAGTATATAGTCTTTAGTATAGTATTTAGTATATAGTATTTAGTATATAGTATCTAGTATATAGTATTTAGTATATAGTATTTAGTATATAGTATTTAGTATATAGTATTTAGTATTTAGTATATAGTATTTAGTATATAGTAGGAATGCACCGAATAGTCGGCCACAATCAAGGTTGAATAGTAGCGTGTGACGCAATGACTCAATCAAACAACGTGCAGTGATTTTGAGTCAGAAAAGTGTGTGTGCGTTGCTGCAGAACCAGCAGCAGCAGCTCCTCCTCCTTTCTGTCATCTGTCATCTGGGGGCGACCGTGGCTCAGGTGGTAGAGGGTCGTCTTCTGATCGAGAGGTTGGGGGTTCGATCCCAGTACCTGACTATGTGTCGAAGTGTCCTTGGGCAAGACACTGAACCCTAAGTTGCCCCCAGTGAGCTGATATGTAAAGCGCTTTGAGACTGTTTCAGTGGTGATAAAGCTCTATATAGTCCATTTACCATTTATCTGTCACTGCGTAACAGTTGAATTCCACAACAGAGTCCGTTGTTAGCGCTGTTAGCCATGAATACGTAAATATCCTCATCGTTTCCTCCTTACGCTACACCAGGTCTCGCTGCATAGGCTGATGTAGCATTAGCATGAAGTGCTAACAGCTGATGTGTGTAAACAATGGGTCCATGGCTCCAAGCAGTGACTCCCAACACGATCAGCAGCAGAAAAAGTAGTGCAGTTTGTATTTACATATATGTAATAAAGTATAATATATATTATATAATAAACTGCAGTGTTTGTTTTAGCTGTTAGATAGTTGGAGAGGGAGGAGCTAATATTCTAGGAGGCGTGTTAGGTGACGTCACCTGCCAACGTGGGTAAAATCCAACTGTCCTGTTTAAATCTGACTTTTTATAAAATATGTAATAATAAGAGGAAACATAACTTTTACACTTTGTTCCTCTGAATGAGGCTAAATGATGTTTATCACTGTAGATAAACCATTAGAATGTCATTTATTATCATATCTCACCTTTAATGCACTTTAGATTTATTGGAATGTATGTTTAGTTTTATTTGAAGGGTTAATATAAATGATAAACTTTGTTGTGCTTATTTATGAAAAGCAAAGGCTACTGGAATATTTAAAAAATGTCATAATATTCAATAAACATTTACTTTCTTTAAAAAAACATGTCTAAAAATGTATTCTAGGCTATTTATGCACTATTTAAAAAATATAGTGAAAAACTTAACAACCGCATTTGATATTTGGTATTTGTCCAAACGTTTATATTTTATTTGGCTTCGGCCTCAAATATTCATTTTGGTGCATCCCTAGTATATAGTATTTAGTATATACTATTTAGTATCTAGTATGTAATATTTAGTATATAGTATTTAGCAAAACGTTCCTATGGGGACCGGTTAGAGCGCTACTTTGAAGAGAACGACCCTTGACGCCTGTGGAAAGGAATAAAAACCATTACGTTCTGGAAACCAAGTACAGGAAGAACTGTTCCTGTTGACAAAACTCTGCTGAATGAGCTCAACAACTTTTACTGTTGCTTTAAGTCTGTTGATCCCTGTTGTCTTCCCAGAATGCATTGAGCAGGGTGCTTGTCCAGTACCTGGGTCCAGAAAGCCCCAGGTCCAGACGGCATTCCTCCTCGTCTACTGAAACTGTGCTCCGAGTAACTTTCCCGTTTTAACGGATATTTACAACTTGTCTCTGAGGAACTGGATTGTACCAGACAGATTTTAAAAGTCCACCATTATTCCGGTTCCTAAGAATTCTCCAGTGACGTGTCTAAATGACTATCGTCCTGTGGCCCTGACGTCTGTTCTGATGAAGACTTTTAAGCAGCTTGTACTGGACTTCATTAAGAACCAAATCCCTACGTGTGTTGATTTGTTCCAGTTTATGTACAAAGAAAACAGGAGCTTTGAGGATTTGATCTCCTTTACTTTGAACTTTGTTTCCCAACATGTGGACAATGCTAAATCTCACACTAGAATGTTGTTCATTGATTACAGCATTTAATGCATTTCATTCTCTTGTTCCAGGTAAACTGGTTGAAAAACTCACGTCTCTTGGTCTGAATGATGCTATGTGTAAGTTAATGTTTAGCTTTTTAACTGGTAGATCATAGAGTAAAAATCTATAAGTGTCTTTCTGATGAAGTGTTTATGAGTCCTGGATCTCCTCAGGGGGACATTTTAAGTCTTTACTTTTTACTTTATACACTCATGATTGTGTGGCTTCTTCTGACTCTAGTTTGATCATCAAATATGCTGATGATACCATCATTATTGGTCTCATCACTGAGAATGATGATTCATCCTATTGAGCAGAAATTGAAAATGTTGTTCAGTGGAGTAAAGAAAACAACTTCTTGCTGAACACGACTAAAACATGTGAAGTTGTTTTTGATTGTAGTCATGGTAACTCACACGCCTGTTGTCATTTATAACTCTCAAGTGCAAATTGTTGAGGAATGCAAGTTTCTGGGTTAAACTTTGTCTAATGACCTGATGTGGAACAAAAAGACTATAATCACATTGTCAAGAAAGCTCGTCAGCGTCTGTTCTTTCTGCAGAAACTTAGAGAATTTACAAATAACTCTAAGATTCTGCTTAATGTTTATGGCTGCACCATAGAAAGTCTGTTTGTTATAGCTCTATGACTGTGTGCTTTGGTAACACGGTATCACGGCCAAAGAAAGGAGAGCTATGAAAATAAAACAAAGTAATCTCAAAGCGCTGAACAAAATATAAAGTCCATAGTGAAAAAGAAAGAACTCAACAAGATCCACATGAACAACAGTGGGAAGAAAAAACTCCCTCTTTTTATAGGAAAAAATCTCAGTTAGAACCAGGTTCAGAGGTGGAGAACATCTGGTTCTACTGGTTGGGGTTAGTGAACAGAAAGACAAACAGAATAGGATAGAAGGATAGACCATCACGGTACAAAACCTGTTACTAGAGATATGTTCATCATATTAGTGCTAATTTGTGGAAGAACATCTTTAAATAGTGGAGATGGGATTGGATCTAAAAGACAGGTTGTTGGTTTAGAAGCACTAACTATTGAGCTAACTATTGAACAAAGCACTTTGAAGTTTGTTTTTGTACTTTTTTATTGTTGTATTATGTTAAGTAGGTTTTAATGTGTGTTTTTATAGCCTCACTTCATAGTGTCAAATGTTTCCCTTTGAACTTTTACTGTGCTAATTTATTTAATAGTATTTAGTACAGTATATAGTATATATTATATCGTATATAGTATTTAGTACAGTATATATTATTTAGTATATAGTATATAGTAGGGATGTAACGATTAATCGTAAGGCAGTTAAAAATCGATTCATAGGTACCACGGTTCACATCGATGCTCTGAAAATTGAATCGCAGTACTTTTTTTAACCAGCAGAGGGCGCTATTTATTAATCCTTCCAGAAGCGGACGTGACGGGCGGAATCTGCTACTATTTTCTTTCTGGCCGCCATTTACTGTTAAACATTCTCATTAATGATTCTTTACCCCTTTAGCACCAAAAGAATATCTGTAATATTACGTGAATATCTGTAAAAGTCATGTTTTTCTATTAGCTCTGTCTGCTAGCATAGCGTCTCTTCTTCACTGGTGGAATAACTGCATGCCAACCGACTACTGGGTTACCAGCGCCCTCTGCTGGTCTAAACAAATATCTGACGTAAATACAGTAAAATGACTGTTTTTTTTTTTTAAAGTCCAAATGTTAAGGCACAAAATACATTTTCAGTTGCACTTTTAAAAAGAAAAAGAACTATTATGCAGTTTTACATTGTTTACTATAGAACCAGAATTTAAATTAATAGGCTTCTTCATTTGTATTATTCCTTTATTTATTTCATTCAAGATTTATTTTTAGTTAAATTGCATCATTTTTAATAGTTTATCAAGGGATTCTTTTGACAATGAAAAATAAAAGGAAAATAGTACAGTATTTTCCCCCAAAAAATAAAGGAATATTTTTCAGTCATTTGTCTACAGTCCCATTTTGTAAAATAAATCGTGAGAAAATCGTATCGTGAACCCAGTATCGTGAATCGAATCGTATCGGGAGCTGAGTGAATCGTTACATCCCTAGTATATAGTATTTAGTACAGTATATATTATTTAGTATATAGTATATAGTATTTAGTACAGTATTTAATTCAATTCAATTCAACTTTATTTGTATAGCGCAATTTACAACAAAGTCATCTCAATATGCTTATCAAAATATAAAATTCATAATAAGAAAGAAAAAACCCAACAAGATCCACATGAACAAGTATTTAGTGACAGTGAGAAGAAACAACTCCCTTTAACAGGAATAAATCTCTGTTAGAACCAGGTTCAGAGGTGGCAGCCATCTGCGTGGACTGGTTGTGGTTAGTGGACAGAAGGACCAACAGAACAGGATAGAGAGATAGAACATCAGAGTGTTCCAGACTAGTTGAGCCGTGAACCACAGATCAGGAAGTGACATCATCAGCTTCACCTGAAACAGAGCAGAGAGAGAAGAACGAGGAGAAGACACTGACTGCAGAAAAATATGATACATTATTATCAAGTCATCATGTGTTGGCCTTGGACATCTCTCCTAGTGCCTAGTCAGCACTTATTATAAAGATGATCAATCTCTTCCTGTTTATTGATAAGATAACAGTGACTCTAAGGTCTGTAAATGTGACTGTTTATAGACGAGCCCATATCTGCTCTAGTGGTTATGTTATGTTATGATTCAGTCCTGTTTGTGTAGACTGTAAATCATAACCAGCTACATCAGAATTTGAATCTCTTCCTGTTTATTGAACCAGAAAATGCGACCTCTTACAGATGAGCCCATGTCCTCTCTCAGATTGTGTTATGATTGTTTTGTTTATGCTAAAATTAAATATACAGTCTGTGATTCATAACTCCACATGCACATGACTAGCTGAGAATAAACCATTAGTTACAACAAACGCTTCCATAGATAAGCCCTTTACTCAAAACATAGAACAATTATACTCCATAAACACTGTGCTGAGCTGTACAGAGCAACATGCAACACAAGTGTTAATCTAACAAAATCAACATCATAAACACCATTAAAGAAACATAAACATTATTTACTATAGCCTCCATACTCTCCAACAACATATATCTCATGACACGACAGCACATCTGTTGTTTGTGTTGGAAAAACAGAAACAGAGAAAATGACAACAACAACAACTCAGAACATCCTCAGTGAGGAGCATCCACAAAGTCAATCCTTCCTTTTGTTCCATTCACTGTAGAAAGAACCAACAATGTTCTGACCTTACCTTTGCTGAAGGTCTGGTAGCTCAGGTGTTGGTCTCCATCTTTTAAAAGATGTAGTTTTTCCTCAAAACAAAGTTTATTTATCATCTCTAGCGCTGTCATCCTGACTGTAGTGTTATCCCTCCCACTAGCTAGAGAACGTAGCAGCAGCCACGCTGGATCAATTCACTAATGCACTGTGAACGTACGTATAGCAATTTAGCATAGCACGGTTACATCCAAAGGCAGCGTAGAGAGCTGCCTTTGGACGTAAATGGTTGTCATCTCAAGATTCAAGATATTTATTGTCATATGCACAGTAAAACCCGACAGTTGCACCACACAATGAAAATCTTATTTTGCGAGTCCTCCCTTTCACAGTAATAATAAGCAAACAAAATGAAGAGGTAGATTAAAAGAACCCAACTATTCCCAATTAAAGATAACTAATAATACTAAATACTAAGAATACTAAAATACTAGACTATAATAATACTAATAATAAAATATAAACTATAAAATATACAGAATATACAAAATATAAAGTGAGCATGTGAGTGGCAGAGTAGCAGTATACACATTTTGATTCTAAAGTGCGATCGTGCGTTGTTGCAGATTTGCAGGGGAATGGCATTAGTGCAATTGTCAAAATAACAGTTATTACAATGCAGTAGTGCAAATGGTTTTCACAGTCCAGCAGTTTAATCAGTGGTGTGGTGGGGTGGTAGGGCAGGGGGCTTTGTGAGAGAGTTGTTCACAAGCCTGATGGCCTGTGGGTAGAAGCTGTTTGTCAGTCTGGTGGTCCTGGATTTCAGGCTCCTATAGCGCCTGCCTGATGGCAGGAGAGTGAAGAGTCTGTGTTGTGGGTGAGTGTGGTCCCTGATGATGTTCAGGGCTCTTTTTGTGACCCTGGCGTCGTAAATGTCCTGTAGTGAGGGGAAGGCAGCTCCCGCGATGTACTGTGCAGATTTTATCACCCGCTGGAGAGCCTTCCTGTCCCGGGCTGTGCAGTTTCCGTACCAGACTGTGATGGAATTGGTAAGGATGCTTTCCAATGTACATCTGTAGAAGTTGCTGAGGATTTTGGATGACATGCCAAATTTCCCCAGCCTTCTTAAGAAGTACAGTCGCTGCTGGGCTTTTTTAATGTTCTGATGTGTGTTGTGAGACCAGGTGAGATCCTCACTGATGTGGGTTCCGAGGAATTTAAAGGTTTTCACCCTTTCCACCTCTGTCTCATCTATGAATAGTGGTGTGTGCTGCACACTCCTCTTTTTGTGGATCAATAATCATCTCCTTGGTTTTGTCTGCGTTCAGGGAGAGATTATTGTCCTGACACCATGCCACCAGATCCGCCACCTCTCTTCTGTACGCCGCCTCAGCCCCCCAGTGATCAGTCCGATGACTGTTGTGTCGTCCGCAAACTTGACGATGCTGGTGTTATTCTGGGAGGCCACACAGTCGTATGTGAAGAGGGTGTACAGCAGGGGACTCAGCACGCAGCCCTGGGGGGTCCCTGTGCTTACGGTTCTTGTGCCAGATGTGTGTTTTCCAACTCTGACTGACTGAGGTCTGTCTGATAGAAAGTCCAGTACCCAGTTACAGAGAGCAGGTGTCAGTCCAAGAGTGAGGAGTTTTGTAGAGAGTTTGTGTGAGATAACCGTATTAAATGCTGAGCTGTAGTCGATGAAGAGCAGTCTGACATATGTGTCCTTACCCTCCAAGTGTGTGAGGGTGGTGTGGATGACCGTGTTGACTGCGTCGTTCGTGGACCGGTTCTCACGGTACGCAAACTGTAGAGGGTCTAAGGTGTCTGGGATGGTCCTCCTGATGTGCGTCATGACTATCCTCTCAAAGCACTTCATCACTATCGGGGTGAGTGCGACGGGACGATAGTCATTCAGGCAGGTCACAGTGTTTTTCTTTGGGAGGGGCACGATGGTGGTTGTCTTGAAGCAGGTGGGCACCAAAGCTTGTGCCAGCGACAGGTTGTAAATGTCAGCCAGCACCTCAGCCAGTTCTGATGAGCAGACCCTGAGGGCACGCCCGGAGATGTTGTCTGGGCCGGCTGCCTTCTGGGGGTTTATTCTCCTCAGAGCCGTGCGCACCTCTGCTGATGTCACCGTGAGTGAAGAGTCCTGTGTGCGCTCCGTGGTCGAAGTCCCTCTCTGATGGTAGGTGTTGAGGGCATCGAAGCGTGCGTAGAACTCGTTCAGCTCGTCTGGCAGTGTGGGTTGGCTGGTTGTGGCCCCCCCGCTCCTCTGCTGGTAGCCTGTGATGTGTTGCAGGCCTTGCCACATTCGCTGGGAATCTGTGGTGGAATAGAATCCCTCCAGCTTCAGTCTGTATTGCCTCTTGGCCTCTTTGATGGATCTCCGTAGGTCATATCTGGCCTTCTTGTAGTCCTCAGCGTTGCCTGAGGCAAATGCAGTGGAGCGGGCACGTAGCATGGACCGAACTTCACAGTTAATCCAGGGTTTTTGATTAGGATATGTCCTGCAGCATTTTGTGGGCACGATGTTTTCAACGCATGTGCTGATGTAACCTGTTACACTGGAAGCATGTTCCTCTAAGTCCACAGTAGAGTCATTATCCCTCAGAGCAGCAGTTTTAAACACATCCCAGTTTGTACTGATAAAGCAGTCCTGCAGTACTAGTTCTGTTTCCTCGGTCCATACTTTAATATCTATACTCACTGGGGGGGCTTGCTTGAGGTGTTGTCTGTACGCTGGATAGAGGAACGTTGAGATGTGGTCGGACTGCCCGAAGTGTGGCCGGGGCACAGCCTTGAAGGCTCCTCTCACGTTGCTGTAGACTTGGTCCAGAATATTATTCTGTTGATCTTGGGGGACTGACTGAGCATGTGCAAACACATAACAACACGCTATGTGTTGCTCCCTCAGAGTTCAATCAAGGCTCAACTTAGTTCGTTTGTATTAAACAGCCATTTATTAACACGTCTTTACATGTCGCATTCCATGCCGTCAGAACTATGAAAATAAAATACAAACTTTAATTAACTAATGAAAAAACACACACACATTACACATTTCACAAATAAAATACCTCATTGGCCGCATCAACTCCAAGGGAATAACTGAATTCTTCTTAAATGACAACCTTTAATGTCGTTTTATCCACATCTCTCAGACACCTTGTGCTGCTCTGGAGTGTGCCACAGCTACATATTTCCCCCAGCAACACAACAAAGCGGAACAAAAAATAAGCTCTCCCCCTGAATCTCTCTGAAACATGAATGTGTAAATATGAAATGTACCACTAAACTGAATATGAAAACTACTAACCGCCCTTTATGATAAAAACTCTGACGGCAGCTACACTCCCACCAAATCACCTGTGATTTCAATTATGAAACCTCTTAACTAATTGTGGGTTTATTCTGCTTCTAATAATGTGACAGTCTTATGAATAGGTCTGTTCAAGTACGTTCGTTTACAGAGTCTCTTTCCGTTGTCATCTAATGCAGAGTCACTGATGAGCAGTTGAACTTTGCGTACACATCCGTCTGCACTTGGATACACTGTGGTGACTTTAGCGAGTCTCCAAACGTTTCTGGGTGCTGCGTCATCTTGCATGATGACTATGTCATTGACCTTTGCATTTCTCCTTGTTTTCTGCCATTTTTGTCTTTGCTGTAGGCTTAACAAGTATTCCTTTCTCCATCTGTGCCAGAACTCATTGGCCAAGTATTGCACTCTATGCCATCTCTTGCGAAGGTACAGGTCCTCTTTTACAAAGTCTCCTGGTGGCGGCAATATTATCGATGACTTCATGGTCAAGAGAAGATTGGGCGTCAGTGGTTGAGGCCAGTGGGTCTTTGGGTATTGTTTGTCTCTTTCAAATCTTTTCTTCAGGCATTTGAGTCGGTGTTCTGCACAGCTCTTGTTATTCGGTAGACTTGGTCTGTTCTCTTTAAATGGCAAGGGTAGCTCACAATGTCCATTTTCTAGCATTTTTACTCCTTCCTCCATTATTGAAATGAAGCGCAAATCCTCTTGCGAGAAATGAGAGTCTTCTACTTTCCTTTCATTGAAATCAGATTCGAGCACTTTGATCACATCTGGCGGTGTGATTATTTCGTTGACTTGGGTGCGACAGATGTAGTGCACTTCCTTTGACAACTGATCCGATGGTGGAGCGGGTGTCACTTCCCTGACAATGATCCTGTGGCTACATCCAATAGCATCTCCATAGTCGACGCAAGGATCAACACCTCCGACTATTGTCCAGCCAAGATCTGTCCTTTGAGCAAAGGGCTCATTATCTTTTCCAGACACGACTTCTCTGGGGACCAGTGCTTGTGAGCAGTTGTAACCTATGAGCAGTGCAACATCACACTCAATCAGAGGAGCGATCTCTTCAGCTAGATGCTCTAAGTGAGGCCATGTTCTTGCTGTCTTGGGTGTGGGAATATGGCTTAGATTGGCAGGGATGAACTCTCTTGTGTATGTCATGGGTAGAGGGATTCTCTTTGATGAGTAGAAGCCTCTGACTTGAAGCCCTGATAGCTTTTGACTTGGAATGACTTCATCTTTGGATGACAACGTGGAGAGCTTTAACTGCACAACTGTCTTTTCGGTGTCCAAAACATCTGCCTTTTCTTGCAGCACAAATGTTGTGTCACTTTGACTATCCAGCAGGGCGTAGACCAGTATTTCCTGTTCTGGATTACTTGTTGTGGATAACCAAACTGGAACGATTGTGGACGTGAGGTCACCATTATTACTTTGAATCACACGGTTGGAGATTGCCTCGCTTGGTGTTTCTTTACTTTGTTTGGTTTCCTCTGACTCTTTAATCCATTTATTTTCCCTTTGTTCTTTGCCACTGTCCCTATTTCTTCTGGACTCTTTGTCTCGCTCTTCATGTAAACAGGTTGGGTGTTTTCCCTTGCATATATTACAAATACTTCTCTTTTCACATTTCTTGGAGATGTGTCCAAGCTGAGACATCCGAAACACAGTTTGTTAGTTTGTACAAACTTCACTCTTTCAGTTGTTGCCCTTTCCATAAACTTGCGACAAGTCTGAATGTTGTGGTTTGATCTCTCGCAGAATACGCATTTCTTTGTATCTGTTTTCTCTTCTGCGCTGCTTGCAAAGGTCTTTGCTGCAACACTGCAAGCTTTCAGAGGTTTCTCTTTCTCTGAGTCATTTGCTTTGAGTGCATGCAGTGACGTTACGGGGTTGCACGCTATCTTAGCTTCTCTTGTGACGAAGTCAACAAAGTTGCTGAATGTTGGAAACGAACCACAGTCCTCTTCAATCTGTATGACTTTTCTATTCCATCTTGCTGTAAGCCAATCAGGTAGCTTGCTGAGCATTCTCTGGTTCTCGCTACAGTCATTTAGGATTTCGAGACTCTTTATTTGGAACATTGCCGCTTCACAACCTCTGAGAAAGTCTGAAAACTCTCTTAGTTCAACACTGTCTTTCGTTCCAATCTTCGGCCACGATGAAAGCTTATCTCTGAAAGCCTTGGCAATTACAAATGAACTTCCATATCTTTCCTCCAGAGTGCGCCAAACTGCGTTGTAAGCCGTGTCTGTTTCCAACAGAAAATAACTCTCAACAGCCTTTCTTGCAGAACCACCAACATACTTTCGTAGGTAGTAGATCTTTTCACCCACTGGGATGTTCTTTCTTTCTATTAGCAGTTGAAATGACATTTTCCAATCTCTATACTTGATAGGATCACCATTGAAGACTGCGGGCTCTGGAACTGGCAGACGACTAACGTTGATGGACTCTGCTAAAGCTTTAGCTAATGCTAGTGTTCCATCTTCATATGTTGGATTGCTTGTAGGCTGTCCTCTTGTGATGTCTTGTGGTATAGAAAATGGCTGTGCACTTGGATTGAGATTTGGAAGTAGAATCTTAGGTTCAGGTTGACTTACTGGCTTTGATGTGGTCTTTCTTGATTTGCTTCTTTCATGCAGAAAGTCAGATATTTCTTCATCTGAGTTACTTTCTTGTTCATACACTTTAAGTCGTGCCTTGGCAGCATTCATTTGCTTTACAGTTTCTAAGCGTTCAAGTTCTCTTCTCTTTTGCTCTAATGCTCTTTGATTTTCAGCATTCTCTAATTCAAGATTTGCAAGTTCTTTTCTTTCAAGTTCCATTTCTTCCAGCACCTTTAGAGTGGCTTCAGTTGCTGCAAGTTCTGCTGCTGCTTCTTGCCCTTTGAGAGACATCTTGCTTGAGCGGCTTGAACGTTCTCTACTTGAGGGCTTCGTTTTTTGAGAAACTGCTGAAGTGAATGTGGAACCAACCTCACTCCAGCGTACTGACTTCCTTTCTATATCTTTCCCATCTACTTCTGCTGCAAGATTGTCTTGTGCATGTTGTGTGATCTTCTGAGAAACTGCAACACATGTGTCCACTCTGCGGCGAGCATCTCCATCAGGAGTTTCATAACTACGTAGCTCTTCGTAGGCATGTTTAACTTCTCCAGAGGTATACTGGATTTGAACAATGTGGTCGTGTAACATTGCACTAACAGGCGCATTGAGGGCTCTTTTAGCTTGTTTAGCTGCACTTTTCCATTTTTCATAACTGACTTTGAAGCGAGCTTTAAGGCGATTCACCTTTTCATCACGCATCGCTTGGCCTTTCTCAGTTAATTTTTTCCTCAAGCTCTCTTCTTTAGCAGCTTGACTTGTGCTTGCTTCTTGTGGACTTGTGTCTACAGATTCTTGTACCAGACCTTCCCTTTGCTGTGAGTCCACATCTTCAATGTCATGGTTTCCCTGGCTTAACATGTCACTATTCGTCTCGTGTACGCCCTTTAGACTTAATTACTTAACTTTAACTTAAATTACTTTCCGGTAAGTAATGTAACACAACTTAAATATCACTCTTTAAGTGCACTTATGAATTTAAATAATTTCTTTGAACTTGAGGTAAATAATATGTGGCTTTAACGCAGCTCAAATATCCCTTTTTAAATGTACTTATTAATCTAAATGATTTCCTGCTTTAACAATGAACTTAAATGTGTGTTAAACACCATAAAATAACGCAATAAATCCTCTTTCAATTGTACAAAAAAGAAAACTTAAAATAACTTTCAATGTCAAACAAAATTATAAGACTTGCTCCTTAAGTACCTTGATGTACTGTTTAAATCGTCAAAACACTTATATTTGACTTATAATAAGCTTAATGACAGTCACTTTGCATCAAACAAGCAATTTCTTCAGCTTGAACTTGTACTTCAGACCACAGCAGGTTATCCCTTTAAGCACATATAGGGTCCCTTTAAAGTCAGCAAGATTAATCCACTTCTTCACATTCAACTTGTTTTAAATGTGTCACTTAGCTGTAGTTTAACCACACTGTACTCTTGGACCCTGGTTGCCTCTGGTTTGGATAGTTTGTGTGTGCAGTCGTCTTTCCTCCGATGCTAGTGAGTGACGTCACCCCTTAACGCGCTGCTCGTTGGCTCCGCAGCTGCAACAGGCTCTGCTCTCCTCTCACTCTGTCCTCTTCTCCAGCGCGAAGCAGGCTGAGTTCTGACTGTTGCTCCCTCAGAGTTCAATCAAGGCTCAACTTAGTTCGTTTGTATTAAACAGCCATTTATTAACACGTCTTTACATGTCGCATTCCATGCCGTCAGAACTATGAAAATAAAATACAAACTTTAATTAACTAATGAAAAAACACACACCACATTACACATTTCACAAATAAAATACCTCATTGGCCGCATCAACTCCAAGGGAATAACTGAATTCTTCTTAAATGACAACCTTTAATGTCGTTTTATCCACATCTCTCAGACACCTTGTGCTGCTCTGGAGTGTGCCACAGCTACATATTTCCCCAGCAACACAACAAAGCGGAACAAAAATAAGCTCTCCCCCTGAATCTCTCTGAAACATGAATGTGTAAATATGAAATGTACCACTAAACTGAATATGAAACTACTAACCGCCCTTTATGATAAAAACTCTGACGGCAGCTACACTATGTGAACAGAGGCAGAGCAGCAATGTGCTTTTGGGAGAAGGCGTGGCCTCCTCCTGGCTCCTCCGCCTGCCTCCATAGCGGAGTGAGACAGCAGCGTCTCTGTCGCACCAGGAAATAGTGATGTTTAGTCATTTAGGCTATGAAACACACAAAATGCTGATACTTTCAAACTTGTAGTGTCACGCCCTCCATCTCTCGTGCCACCTAGGGGCGCTGTTTTCCCTGTTTGCTTATCTTTTTGTACCTTCAGCGGTGCTGTTGGTGCTGTGAGTGAGTGGCCTGATTGCTGATGAGTTCCAGCTGCAGGAGCCAATCAACAGTCCCATATAAACAACACCCTAACCATCAGTCAGAGCCAGACCGTAACTTACTCAGAGCTCAACTCAGAGAACTCTCACCAGATCAGCTCCAGCTTTAGCCTTAAACCGTCTCGCTCTGCCTCTTGTTTCTGGGTCCTTCCTCTGCCTATTCCTGCTCATCTGTCCATCTGTCTCCATCCGTCTTGGGTTGTGCAGAACCCCTCCCCTCGATCCCAGCCTGGATCCTCTGTTTCCCAGAATCCCCAGCCATCCTGTCCATGTCAGCACCAGACTCTGCCTTCGCTCCGTTGCCTGCCATCCTCATCCTTGGCCCCGCCTCCCTGAAGACTCAGTTAAGCCTCGCACTTTCTAGCAAACCCCAGGTTAGTTTCAGTCCTTCGCTTAGTCTGTCGTTACCAGTGTTTGGAATAACGGCGTTTGTTTTTCAGTACCGGGGTAATCTAACTAATTACTTTTTATGCCGTTACAACACCGTTATCGTTACTGAACGTTAAATGTGAACGTTACATGTATTGATTGAATAACATGTTAATCTGAAAACATCCTGGTTTCATACACAGCTGTAGTGACGAGGTGGGTTAGAAACAAGGTGAGAGATTATGATTGGCTATGGCGGCGTCATGTTCCATGGTAGCCAATCAGAGCCAGTGTTTTTACACATGTTGCCAGCACACACCACCCACACACACACACCACACACACACACACACACACACACTACAGATGTGATGACTCAGCAGAGATGGTGAGCGTGGACATCTGATGAAAAGTTGTTATTTTAAGTAACGAGACAAACACTATTTTATATTAATTATGATCAAAGACAAGAACGTACATGTGAAGTGTTCATTATATCCAGGAGTGAAGACTTTGTCCACATCTGTTGTAAACAA
>NC_041056.1:44201973-44261973 GCF_900634775.1 Gouania willdenowi | reverse complement strand
AGTAATAAAGGGTATTAATGAGTAATATTAGGTATTAATGAGTAATAATAGGTATTAATGATTAATAAAGGGTAATAATGAGTAATAATAGGTATTAATGAGTAATAATAGGTATTAATGAGTAATAATAGGTATTAATGAGTAATAATAGGTATTAATGATTAATAAAGGGTAATAATGAGTAATAATAGGTATTAATGAGTAATAATAGGTATTAATGAGTAATAAAGGGTATTAATGAGTAATAATAGGTATTAATGAGTAATAAAGGGTATTAATGAGTAATAAAGGGTATTAATGAGTAATAAAGGGTATTAATGAGTAATAATAGGTATTAATGATTAATAAAGGGTAATAATGAGTGATAATAGGTATTAATGAGTAATAAAGGGTATTAATGAGTAATAATAGGTATTAATGAGTAATAATAGGTATTAATGAGTAATAATAGGTATTAATGATTAATAAAGGGTAATAATGAGTAATAATAGGTATTAATGAGTAATAATAGGTATTAATGAGTAATAAAGGGTATTAATGAGTAATAATAGGTATTAATGAGTAATAATAGGTATTAATGATTAATAAAGGGTATTAATGAGTAATATTAGGTATTAATGAGTAATAATAGGTATTAATGATTAATAAAGGGTATTAATGAGTATATAGGTATAATGAGTAATAAAGGGTATTAATGAGTAATAATAGGTATTAATGAGTAATAATAGGTATTAATGATTAATAAAGGGTATTAATGAGTAATATTAGGTATTAATGAGTAATAATAGGTATTAATGATTAATAAAGGGTAATAATGAGTAATAATAGGTATTAATGAGTAATAAAGGGTATTAATGAGTAATAATAGGTATTAATGAGTAATAATAGGTATTAATGATTAATAAAGGGTATTAATGAGTAATAATAGGTATTAATGAGTAATAAAGGGTATTAATGAGTAATAATAGGTATTAATGAGTAATAATTGGTTATAATGAGTAATAATAGGTATTAATGAGTAATAAAGGGTATTAATGAGTAATAATAGGTATTAATGAGTAATAAAGGGTATTAATGAGTAATAATAGGTATTAATGAGTAATAATAGGTATTAATGATTAATAAAGGGTATTAATGAGTAATAATAGGTATTAATGAGTAATAATAGGTATTAATGATTCTAAAGGGTATTAATGAGTAATAATAGGTATTAATGAGTAATAAAGGGTATTAATGAGTAATAAAGGGTATTAATGAGTAATAATAGGTATTAATGAGTAATAAAGGGTATTAATGAGTAATAATAGGTATTAATGAGTAATAATAGGTATTAATGAGTAATAAATGGTATTAATGAGTAATAATAGGTATTATTACTGTCTGTGTTTCATTACAGTTTTTATTGGTATTTAGATTTAGCTAATGGACTATCTCAGCAGTGGTCATTACATCACATGATTTGTAATCTCATTTACAGTGTAAACACCCTCCAGTTTGTCTCTGAAGTTGAGAGAAACCAGCTGTTTATTAAGTCAAAAATATGATTTAGACTTTTCATTATTCTTTTAATTGTTATACATTCAGAAACACATCTGAGGTCTTTATTCATGTGAATTACAGAAATGATCTTGACATTTAGCAGAAAACAGTTTGTTCAAGGGCATCACTAAAAATTAGTCTCATATAACTGCATAGATACTGTATGTTGGTGCCTTTCTACACCCAGTACAAACATTAGCAGAGAAACCATTTGTGGGGAAAACATCTTGATTGTAAAATCTAATAGATATTATCATAAAGTATAGTTTTCCTTACTTTAGATCATTATAAATGTAATGTTCTACAACTAATTCTAATGAATTATTACATAGTATATATTGTATACTGGTTTACTTTTCTAGATAGTTGTATTATTTCCAATGACAGTTCTAAGCATGTAGAACACTGATTGGCATTACAGATTGTTATATAATTGTTTATTTCTAAGTTTAGCTTATATTTTGGAGTTAATTATTCTAAAGTTTATGTGTAATGATGTAAATAAGTTATTACATTCCTGTAAAGTTTGAGACGCAAATGTAGGAAACCAAACCACATCAAGCCTAAAAACCCTCTTTCTAACAGAATTAACCAAGGAGCCTGTTTCTTTATCACAAAATAACTTCCCCAGCAACTTTGAGGTGCATAGCTAACCCCACTATGCGGCCTTTGAACCCAATAACGGAGCCAAAAAGACTGGCCCAACACTTTGAAGTGTTCAGTACCAACTCTTTTTAAGACTCCACACGGGGGAAGAACATCCGTTTTCTCCCTCCTTTACAAACAGATACTTTTGGGATGCTGTAAGATCACAGAACTGTCCCACTGACCCCTGACCCCCTGTGGTGAGATGTCACAGAAAGACACTTTCCAGGCTCCTTCTCTGAGATGTGTCCCAGTGAAGAAGTGAGAACAAAGAAATTGTATTATGTATGAAAAGATACAAACGGAAACATTATTGGAATGGTTTTGACAGAAATTGAAATTGCAAATATTGTCTGTCCTATTCCACTCTTTTCAGATAATTTAATACCCACAGAATGCTATTTTAAATGTTCCATCATTTAAAAAGTGCTTAAAATACCAGAAAACATCACAAAGTTAGTTTAAGGTATCTACTGCAACCATATAGTAAAAAGAGGCATAACATGATTTTTGACATTTATGTTTATGAGTAATTACAAGTAAAATTCATTATACCGGTCCTAAGTGATCCTAGGCTATTTTCCAGTAGTGTTTGGTATCAAACTCTTTTGTAATACATGATATTTCAAGATATGATGTTGAAAAGATTATTTGAATATGCTGAACTCATTATTATGGTTTATGTGTAAATCTAGGAATCATCCCTCCTGTTTGTCTTTGTCTCACATACACACACACACCAGACACACCCACAGACATCCAGCTGAGATGCTGGCAACTTTAAACCAATCAATGAAGTTTCCTTCTTGGGAGGCGAGTCCCATAGATAAGCTTTTAAAAGGAAAAAAAACGCCCAAAATATCAGTTTTTGGGACGCTGGCGATTCATACTCAACGCGTTTCCCTCCCCACCCTTTCACTTATTTCATTTTATTTTTAGTTGAAACAGTTAGATTTTTGGAATCAACAGCTGCTTGGTTCGGACGAATCCAGCATCTAGTGACGTGCGTAACAGCCGAAAAAGCCCAGCCCGCGACCCATTGGTGTAAGCCACGAGCCATTCTCTAAGCCAGCTGTGAAGGCCAGAACCACCTGGATCGGCTGAAGGGGCTACACTCTGTTGAACCGCAACAGAACCAACGGTGGCACGTCCTGCTGTATTTCTACAAACAGCACCTCCAGGTCCAACCCTGACATCATCTTCAAGGTACCAGAATGAACTCAGATCAGCAAACTTGATCCACTATAGATTACATCCATACTTCTATAACTACACAATTACACACACTCACAACATGTTCTACACAGTTCATCTCATTCATGTTTGTTCGTCTCCCCGTCTGTCTTCTTCTCCTTGTTTATGAACTCTCTTTATGATTTTATTCTTTGATTTTATGATATTATTAGAATATGTATCCTGCATTTTTATTCAATATTTAGTAGACTAGCATTCTCCTAGAATAGTGATTTCACTTTATTACATATAATCCTCACTTTTATTAGCCTAGAAATGCATTTTATCATGGGTTAATTATCCCATTTCAATTGATATTTTGACTGTGTTAATTGTTGATTTTTGAATAAAAGGTTAAATGTTATCTTTGATTCCTCTGATTCATTAAAGGAGACATATCATGGTTTTAAATCCTTCCTTTTACATATAAATCATACAGTGTGGTCTATATAACGCATGAACTGCACTGCTTGGTCTGAATTCCTCATTATTATAGCTCCACCCCTTTTCTACCCCTTTTCTGATGTGCTTCTGAGGAGCAACTCGTTTGTTGGTGCTGTCTCTTTAAATGCAAATGAGACACTCCATACCCCGCCCCCTCTTCAGGTGACACTCGGTTCAACTCCACCCTGCTCGGCCATTTTTGTAGTTTGATAGAAGAGATACGGTTATGTAGCGGAGCATAAACCTTTTATTCAGAGGTTATTTACAAAATGTCCACCAACGTTAGACTTGTCCATCCAGCCTTACATGTTCCAGCCAGAGTCTGACCCAGTGGAGCGAGATTGAAATGAAGATGATGAACCTGCAGAACCCTAACAAGTGAGCTAACGCAAGCACCGAGCTAACGCTAGCGCCAAGTAAACGTCACAAAATGCATTTAATACAGTCTTTTCAGAGACAAAAATGTCAAAATGAAATGAATGAATGAAAACTTTAGACTTAAATTAATCACGTAGGCCATATCATCAAGGATCTAAAACGAGCACACAGCGCTAACAATATGAAGACGTGCAACTGCTAATGCTAACAAAACAATGACAGGGACGTATTATCATCACACTTTTAGCGTTATTTACAGCTTACCGAAGTGCTCTGTTCATCGTCTCCAAAGATAGAAGGAATTGAACCCTCAATCAGACAAAGTCTTTCTGTAATCCTTCTTTATACTGGTGGAGGTTTGATGAAGCAGTCATCATTGAAGTGCTTTCACACACACATAAAATGACCTTATCCACAGATGTGGTACATTTCTATAAAAATAAAACTCAACCAGACACTTTGAAAGGTTCTGATGCTGGGAGACGGTGTAATGACGCGTGTGGGTTTACTACATCCAACAACCAACATTTTGACTTATTCCTCTCGTAACTTCTGCATCCTGGAGCTTGGAACTACAAAATAAAAGCCAGAATAAAAATGGCGGATTGCTCGAAGTGTTGGACCTGGAGTTGATGAACTAATTTGGCAGTTCTGCTGCAAATACTGTGATGTAATAGTTCAAAAAACGTAATAGAGAATAGAAAAATCGAAACAGATTGAAAAATATGACCAAAACAGAATATAAAGATATCAATGGAGCACCTGAAGAGACTAATTTGAACTTTTCTGTACTTCTAAACAATCTAAATATACAACAAAATGTATTTAAGGGCTAAAAAAGTGGATTTAACATGATGTGTCCCCTTTAAAGCTGTGATGATGGTGTAGATTGCTGTTCAAATTCACTTTTCCCTGGTTTCAAATTAGTGGGTTTAGTCTAAAAACTTAGACATAATTCTCCTGTTAACAGGAGTGGCACCCCGCAAAAGTTGAAGTAATAATAATAATCATAAAAAATATTCTTATTTATATAACCCATTATTAATAACTCCTCCTCCTACACAAATATTATTTCTGTTTTTTTTATTTTGAAAATCCCAGCGGATGTTAATGCTGTGCATTGTTTGATGTGTGATGTCTGCTGGTGGTACGTTGGTCTGTTCACAGTCACATTCCTGTTAAAATGTGTGTTTTAAAGTGCATAGAGAAACCATGATGTTTAATCACAGTGTTTATGGTAAAGTTAGCATGTGGGTTAAGTTGCTGTGTTTCTTTAATAGTTAATAGTGAACTTGGAAACTGAGCTATTAGCTTAATCAATGCTAACAGAAGCTAACCTCTAATTAGCTGAGATGCAGGCAGTGTTGTGCACACTGTAGTCTGCAGTGAACTGGTGACCAACTGATATTAAGAAGCTGCTTATTTGTTGTCCCATGTTGCAGATCAAACCGCGCTGTATGCTCCACCTATCCTGTCTCCTGTGTTTAAAACAACAAGCAGAGTAAAGTAGAGAAGGTCACATTGGTGACGTGACCTGTAGACTCTTCGAAACTGTGGTTTCTCAGCAATCCAGGACTGCTTTGCTTTGCTACTGCTATTTATTCCGGTGTGGGAGCAGATGGATGTGCTGTTGGACTGGTTTTTTTTGTAAGGTGAATTTTAATCTATTTACTTCATTGCTCTAAACCGCCTGCATATTTGCTGAGAGAAGGCCTGATTTTACTGTTTTATTGATTCTTTTTATTTTACTGTTCACAACTTTTCTGTGTATTGAGCTGTATTTTCACCTGTGGTATTGTGTAGTTTTTACTGATAATCCAGGATGAACTTCAGTTTCACATGCGTTTGATGCCTCACATCCCCAGTACGTTCCCCACAGAAAGCTAAAAGATCCACCCTGCTTCAGGGGAGACAATAATGACCCTATCTTTGTCCGTGAGTGGGAAGACCTCATGAGAACTCTCGCAAAAAGGGGAACTTGAGACCAGAAGAACATGTGGAGGAAATTCTCGTTCATCTTCGAGGCAATGCTTGAGACATCGTCAGGTTTGGGATCAGAAACAGTGAAACTGACATCTCCCACAATCCTGAAGCTATATATGGCCTCCTACAAAAGCACTTTGACTCCGCTCCATGAATTCCTCTTCCATTGGCTGACTTCTACACCACTCTTCCTGAGAAAGGTGAGGATGCGTTTGACTATTGGCTCAGGCTTCATCATGCAGTGGATACTGCCACCGAGCGCCTGAAAGAGCAGGGTAAAACACTGAACTGCCCAGGTACCGAGGTAACGCACATGTTCATCAGAAACAGTCTCTCTTCTGAGCTTGCTGTGACGTTTTGCTCAAAGACAATTGACAAGTGGACTGCTTGTGAGGTTCAGGACATTGTAAGCGAGTACCATTCTGGAAGGTCTTCAGTAGTAAATATGCCATGTTGCTACCCCATTGTCTACTGTGACTTTTGAAGTGGCTGTCAAACAACCAACACAAAGTTCTGACTCTGCTACCCTGGAGCGTCTCATTGGGATGTTGGAAGAAGTCCTTCCCCAGAGACCCACAGCACCGGGTCCAAACAGACAGCATGGCCCACAAATTCCCAAGATAAGTGGCCTGTGCAAGATGCTTTGTACAGTTTGCAACGATGCTGCTCATTCTGCTTTCACTCACTGTCCTGCCCTAACCGCTCAAGGTCTGGTTCTCACCAACAACCAGAAAACTAGTAGATCCACTCTTTGGGAAGGGGAGTGTGGATTCTGAAAGTGAACCTCCAAGCCATGACACTGAAGATCTAGAATCTTTGTATGAGTTGCTGAGTTCTTTTGCCCCTTCTGGACAGACTGTTATATTTCAATTAACACACAAGATCAAAAAAGTTGACGGTTTGTTTTATACTGATGTGCTTGCTGTTAATGATGTTAAGCTAAAAGCTATGATAGACAGTGGCTCTATGTCATGCTCCATGAGTAAAACGTATCCTGGAACACAGTCCCAACGTTAGAACAAGTCCTGCTAATGACATTGTTGTGGTTGGTGCTGGTGGTCACCAAGTCGCACCTACAGCAATCTCTGATTTGGAGGTGATA
This sequence comes from Gouania willdenowi, assembly GCF_900634775.1. Lineage (NCBI taxonomy): Eukaryota > Metazoa > Chordata > Actinopteri > Blenniiformes > Gobiesocidae > Gouania > Gouania willdenowi. Next base: position 44,254,649 of record NC_041056.1, on the reverse strand, counting down.
GTTTCAAGTTGCTTGTTCCCACGGTTATCATCCCAGGGCAGGAAGAGGATATGATTGTTGGCAGCGATGCAATTAAGAAACTGTTGCACCTCTTGAAAAGCTCTGACAGCTACTGGAAATGTCATCACCCCTGGTCCTGGTATGGACGAAAGATGGCTCTCTGCGCATTTGTACTGACTTTAGATGGCTAAATGCAAAGACGGTGAAAGATGCACATCCTCTCCCTCATCAGACCGATCCCCTTGCTGCGCTTGGAGGCAACGTCTTCTTTTCCACCATGAACCCTGACCTCCGGCTTCTACAATGTGCAGTTCTTTGAGGAACACAATAAGTACACAGTCTTTTCCTCACCTTTTGGGCTCCATGAGTATAAACAGAATGCCTCAGAGATTGTCAAACAGTCCTGCAACATTCATGAGAATGATGTTGTCAATCTTTGGAGATGAAATTTTAGCAGCTTACTCTGTTATTTGGATGACTGATGGTTTTTGTCCCCAGTGAGCAGCTGGCCCTTCAACGTTTGGAGATGGTGTTCTTACGCCTGCAGCAGCATAAGCTCAAACTTGCTCCCAAAAAATGTCACCTGCTGAGAAAGACAAAATGCAGATCATAATGGATATTGGCGAGGCTGATCTGATGGAGAGTGATGATACCACACCTTCCTGGAAGAACAAATCAAATCAAATATTTTCTTGGAATGGTGTTTTATTATCAACATTTAATCGCTGACTGCTCTGCCAAAGCTAAACCCTTGTTCAAGCTCCTCTCAGGTCAACAAGTAGAGTCTAAGAATATGAGAGGCAGAAAACCCAAGAAAAGGTATCCAGCTGCATCAGTTCTTACCCCTTCAGACTGGACAGCTGCATGTCGAGACTCTTTACAGAACCTTAAGACTGACCTGGTTAGTGGTGTCATCCAAGCCCATTCTAACTTTGACGAACCCTTCATCTTGGCAGTCGATGCTTCGTTTGATGGCATCTGGGCTGTCTTATCCCAAGTGCCACCTGGTGAGACCGTGGCACGCCCCGTAGCCTTCGCCAGCAAGACACTGTCCCACTCACAGATGAATTACCCTGTACCTAGGTTAGAATTCCTGGCATTAAAATGGGCTGTTTGCAACAAATTCAGTCATTGGCTCAAGGGGAGACACTTCACTGCTTGGACAGACAACAACCCCCTGTCCTACATTGTCAGAAAACCTTGCCTTGACGCCTGTGAGCAGTGGTGGGTGGCAAAGCTTGCAGCATATGACTTTGATCTCAAATTTGTTCCGGGTGCTAAAAACATAGTTGCAGATGCTTTGAGCCGTGAACCATTTGTGAAGTCATGTGTGAGTCATCGCCTGATGAAGGGGCCTTACATAGCACTGTTAGATGAAGTAAATGGTGTTAGGTACAGGATGCCTTTCGATTCACAAACAACTGTCTGGCTGTTCAAGAAGCAGAACCTGATTCATTAGGTCCCACAGCTGGGGCTGGTTCTCATCCTGCTGAGGGCTCCATCAGTCCTGAGGAGATGTCAGCTGCAGTGAGTACCCGTGGTGATGGTGTTCTGGTTAGTCTGCCAAGTGCTAGTTCACCATTATCCCAGCTGCTGGCAGAAGATCCTTCGACTGTCGTCCCTCAGAGTCGGCTATTGAGTCTTCAGGAGCAGGATCCAGCCATAAGCAGAGCCGTATTCTACATGCAAAGGCATAAGAGACCAACCAGGTGGGAAGCGGCATCTGAGCCAAAACGATGTTCTGTACAGAGTGACTAAAGACAACAGATTCCACAAAAAAGTCTTCCAGTTTATTGTGCCGTATAGCCTCAAGCACCAGATTCTGGTTGGTCTCCATGTTAACACTGGCCATCAAGGCCGTGCACAGACTTTCTCTCTTGCCAGAGAAAGATTCCTTTCATTGTTGTTTTATTTTGAAAATCCCAGCAGATGGTAATGCTGTGCATTGTTTGATTTGGGCAGTCTGTGTGATGTCTGCTGGTGTTAACGCTGGAGTGAACTGGTGACCAACTGATATTAAGAAGCTGCCTACTTGTTGTCCCATGTTGTAGATTAAACAGCACTGTATGCTCCACATATCCTGCCTCCTGTGTTTAAAGCAACAAGCAGAGCAAAGTTGAGAAGGTCACATAAGTTATATGTGTCATTGTCTTTATTTGAACCTGTGATTAGGAGTGGTGTATAGGATTATCAAAGGGGTTCGATTTCTTTTAAAAAGCTTTTGTAATGTGTTTTGGGCTTTTTTCTTTGTATGAAGTTCCTTTTATGTCTAAAGATTGAGTGGTTGAATACATTTTGTTATGCTGTAGATATTTTGAAATAGGTAATACACATACAGTATGGTTTATTCATAATTATTCTGAGTTTTGAGCTGTTGTTATTCTAATTGGTTTGGCCTAACTACTTCAGTCTGTGTTCACAGGTTAATTCTCTGATTTACTGAAATCATTGTCATCTGTTGTTTCTGAACTAAATGTCCTCAGTATCAGACCAGCACTTTAAAATGTACTCTCATGCTAACACACACACACACACACACACACACACACACACACACACACACACACACACACACACACACACACACACACACACACACACACACACACACACACACAGAGCAGAGCACACTAATGATAATGATTTGATGATGACACAGTTTCTCATTCCAACATAAACACTATTTATTCACCCTCACAGATACACACACTTAGTTACACACACTTACATCATGTTATTGTCTAAATTAGACACCACGCCGCGGATGGGTTCCCCTGTCACATGCAGCCCGCCGCCGCCAGGGGGCTCTGCCACTGCGTGGGCAAGATGCCTGTGGCTGTGCGTAGGGCGCCATCTCGCCATTCTTGGGTTCTCTGGCTGCATGCAGCCTGCCTCTGGGTGAGGGCGCCACCGCTCCACTGACGGTGCCTGTCTCAGTGAGGGCACTGGAGCGCCTGTCCTCTCTTTACCTGAGGATAGACAGATGGAAGGGGCTCCAGCCCCGCCCTGGGGGTTACGGACGTTATCAAAGGGTTACAGACTGCAGTTTGCGCCTGTACCTCATGGTTTGGCACTGTCACTCCTGGGAGGGATTTTATTCCTGGTACTTCCTGGTCCCCAAACGAGGGGGGACTGGGATCCGTCCTATCCTGGATTTCGAGCCCTGAACAGGGGTCTCAGGAAATACATTTCAGGATGCTCACACATTCACACACAGAGGGACTGGTTCACGTCTGTCGACCTCAAAGACGTGTATTTCCACGTCTTGATATATCGTCCTCACAGAAAGTACCCACTGTTTACTTTCCATGGATATGCTACGAAGACTACTGCGTACTTTGGTTCAGCCTCTCCAGAATGCCCTTCTTTCTCTTACGAGGAGAAGAAGTTGCTTACTAAGAATGACTCGCACCTGTTCGTCTCCGTCTTTATAGGAGGTGGGAGGTTCTCCCATCGGAACTAATGCGCTTCATCATCACCGGCCAATCAGGATGGCAGAGTGAAATAAGTATCTGAGAAATGTAGCAGAGGCGACATCCCATAGTGAGACATCTCACTCATATTACTCATAGAACCGGGGTTATGAGAGTAACCTATAGATTTTGTAATAAAATAAAAAACATCACTTAGTCTAGAACATTTAACTGTGTTTTAGTTTTCCATCCAGTGTTTTTATTTAAACTTAAATGAACAACTTCTCCTGTTTCTTGTGTTGTGCTCTGTGCATCAGTATTATGTGTTTACCAGGAACTGGTGAAATAAAAAAGGTTCCACACTGTTAAATTGAGATTTTGTTTATTTATTAAAAACATTGTCTGAATAAACTAAATTGCAACTATTATATTATATTATATTATGTTATGTTATGTTATGTTATGTTATGTTATGTTATGTTATGTTATGTTATGTTATGTTATGTTATGTTATGTTATGTTATATTATGTTATGTTATATTATATTATGTTATGTTATGTTATGTTATGTTATGTTATGTTATGTTATGTTATGTTATATTATATTATATTATATCATATTATATTATATTATATCATATTATATTATATTACATTGTATTGTATTGTATTGTATTACAATAAATTATATTATGTTATATTATATTACATTATATTGTATTGTATTGTATTATATTATATTAAAAAAGACAAAATTAATCACACTGGAACTATTACAAGGATCCAAAAACAAGAATAACTGTTGTTTTTTATTTTTTTGTAATTAATGAATCACAAGTTATAAAGTTACAAAGTCCTAACATTAATTATTACAGGACATGATGATGAACAGCATATTTATCTTTCTGTTTTTGATCCTGTGTAATTAATGATTGATACATTATCGATGGAAACGGGGTTTGATGGATGTTAAAGGAAATAAAAACAGATATGATCATGACATGGTTTCATCATCTCAAACATGTTCCACTGAACGTCTGCATTCACGCTGCTTTGTAATTAGCATTTTGGAGCAGAATCACTCTTAAATTAATTAGAGTTTCAATCTCACATCTGGGAATTGACTGTGCATTTGTTAACAGGCATTTACAGCTGCTGATAATCACTGTGTGTGTGTGTGTGTGTGTGTGAGGGCCAAACATCTGTAGTCACAGCTGCTCCCCACGGCCCAGAGGAGAGCACATGGGGAACATTTATTAAAACAATAGAGCCGCCGTCATTCAAACACACTTTGAAGTCCTCGTCCTCTTGTGTTTCTAATCCCTGGTCCTGTTGTGTGTGTCCTAGAGTAATCCTAGAGTAATCCTAGAGTAATCCTAGAGTAATCCTAGAGTAATCCTAGAGTAATCCTAGAGTAATCCTAGTGTAATCCCAGTGTAACTGCAGGCTTCTGCCACCATTCACACCCTTTGTTCACATAAATATGACACTTCATCAACAAAATAACAATGTAGCGAGAGGCAACTGGTGAATAGGAGGTGAAATGTAAACGCTGCCATGGCTGTGAGCTGCCAACGCCTGTAAAAAGTTAATGTAAGCAGGATTCACAGGATTCACAGGAGCTGAATGATGAAATACTGGTGTAACGGATACCAACGTGTCAGAGTAAGAACAGCGTCTTTGAACAGCCTCAACCATCACACACACACACACACACTGAGGATTGCACACTGCGCTGAAATACTGGACAACACACACATACACACACACGCACACGCACACACACGCACGCACACACACACACACACACACACACACACACACACACACACACACACACACACACACACACGACACACACACACACACACACACACACACACTTTTCCGCCTGGGAGCTGAACTTTGTGTAAACCAACAAAACTCTAAACTAACTCTACTGTACGAGTCTCAGCGCTGATGATGTTTTATAAATTCAGAATTAAATAACTTGGAATGAAAGTATTCTGCTTAGTGTTTACATAAATATATATATATATATAAATGTATAAAGTGATTCTGATTGTTAAAATACAGTGAAGTTACAAACCTGACAAACATTAAACACTTACACACATTTAAATATATATTATTATATCTATATTTAGAAGATGTTTTACATTTAAAATCCATTATTACAGTTAATTAAAGATGACATTTACTGTTGATTTAAAGCAATACTGATTATGTAAAAGATTATTGATTGATCAGTTATTAATTATCATTAAGTCTAATGTGTATGTTTATTTAATTTATTTGGTATATGAATATGAGTTGTTTAATGTATCTTCAGTATTTCATTTCTTAGATGTTTTGCACTAAGACTGTCTCTGATTGTCTCTTAAATAAAGTTTATGTTGTTGGTTAAATTTAGTTGAAATCAGACATTTTGAAAGTTGTTCTAAGGATAATTTAAGGCTATGTAATATAAGGACCTTTAATATCAGGATACTTCACTATAATATGTTTTAAAGAAACAATAAATGTACATAATAAAAACTATTTTCACTTTTATTTTGACTGTAGTTTTGACACAAACATCCTGTTTCAGATAGGAGACAGACTGTAGCCAATCAGAGCCAGCGATTACTGCTCTATCTCATCTACAGGAAGTAGAACTTTATGAGGACCCGTCATTAGTGAAACTCTGTGGTTTGGTGCAGGGCCTCCCGTTCCCATGGAGACTGTTTACTGATGATGTCTGTGTGTGTGTGTGTGTGTGTGTGTGTGTGTCACTCTGTGACCTATAGGATGATTACACATGAGTGTGTGACTAATGAGGTGAATGTTGCATGATTTATAAACTGCACTAGATGCATAAATGTCAGAGTGTGAACAAAGGGGGGGGGGGGGGGGGGGGGGGGGGGGGGGGGGGGGGGGGGGGGGGGGGGGCACCAGAAACCCATGGTTACAAAAACAGGTTTTTATTCAAGTGTGAGCCTGGGTATCCTATTACTATGTTACTATACTATTACCATGGTAACGGTAGACCTGATTTACTAACGAGGCACAGGGTCTCCACCTGAGCCACATACCATCACACAGCCAGCGTTCACCTGGTCTTAGAGCAGAGACGGACCATTCCTCACCACCTATAGTCCTAAACCAGGATCACACACCACAGCTTTAATAACCATCATTAGATGTGTGTGTGTGTGGTAATAGACACACACTGGTATAACTGCACGTATTAATGATAAAATGCATCCATTCAATTGTTAATAATGATGGTGTTTTGTTTGGATAAATTCATATATTTTCACTTTTATACTTTAATATTTGACTAATAACTTCATAATAAGATCATGTGATCAGTATCAGAATCAGTATCAACACAGAACTTTAATCTGCCTTTAATTAAGATCAGAATCGTATCATAACAAATATATCATTTTTTTTCTTTTATTATTATATTAACTTTGCCTTTGATCAATTGATTGATTGATTGATTGATTGATTTCCTGAGAATACCCAAAGTCTCACCACAATCTGCACACACCTCAGGCCTGGTGAAAAATTCTATAGCTTGGCGCAATGAAGAAAATGGTAAAAGAAATGCGCGTTATTGCAAAAACTGTGATAAAACCATACGACTGGTAGGTTAGTGTGATTCATATGAAATGAACCACATTTATTATTATTATTATTATTATTATTGATGATGAGAAAAACGTTGAGCCACAATTTACAGAATCCCTAAAAGTCTGACACCAAATTCAATCAGCTTCAAATTTTACACAAATTACATTTATTATTTGTACCTCGTTAGTAAATTATTGTCCAAACCTATTCATGACTGCCTTGAAACATTTCCCATCATGCCTTGCGTTTATAATTGGTGCCATTTACGATCATGTTCACTGTTAGCAACTATAGCACGCCATCATAGTATAATGCATATAACTCTGATATTAAAAATTAGAACCGCCTCATATTTGATACACATGATAACTGTCCATCCATAAACAAGTCTCAATAAGAAAATTACCCATCATGCTTTGTGTTCTCAGATGGCACCGCTTTTAGTGGCGTCCGACGCTAACAGCTCTAGCAGAAAGACGATATGTCGTGTTGACTTCAAAACAGTGTTGATGAATCTTATAAGATGAAGCAGGTCATTCTGTGATCAGTGGGAGGGGCCTATAATGTCACCGGAAAATCCTTCGCTATTACATTCTTAATGCTGTATCTTGGATATTTTTTAATGGGTTCACATGAATTCACTGAGTGATTTTTAACTGGTTTTCTCTTTATACTGGTTTTTAACAAATACTACTGTGTAAACAGGCCTTCTAACTGGTTTTACTGGTTTTTCCTGTTCTACTGCAATATCATTGCTATCGCTACACTAATGCTAGGTTATTGCTACGTTAATGCTATTGCTAAGTTAATGCTAAAGTTAGCTCAAAGCTAATGCTAAAGTTAGCTCAAAGCTAATGCTAAAGTTAGCTCAAAGCTATTGCTAAAGTTAGCTCAAAGCTAATGCTAGGTTAATTCTAATGCTAGGTTAATGCTATTGCTAGGTTAATGTTATTGCTAGGCTAATGCCAGGTTATGGCTAATGTTAGGCTAATGCTAATAAATAATGGTAACCCTAACCCAATGGTAAAAGTTATCTCTGTAGCACTGAGCTAGGATAGCATTAGCTGCTAATCACACCAGCTTTTTTCACTGGTGGTTTATGTTTATGAGAGGAGAAAAGGCAGTGAAACTCACTGAGTTGAATGTGTCGCTGGTGGGTGAACGCACCATTAGCCAATCAGGACACAGAAAACAATGCGCGTTCATACACTAAAAAGGCCGTAAAAGCTGAACCGTGATATAGCAAGGGACTACTGTACCTCAGCTGTTTTTCCACCAATTTGCCCTGAATTTGTTCAGACGAAACACAAATCTCCAACACTGGGATACGTGAGTTCTAATGTAGGAGCTCTTCCTGTAATCCAGGGAACATAGGCGTTAATAAATCAGAGTCAGATACAAATGATAGAACTTGAACAGGTCACAGAGTTCTTGCATTTTAAATAGATTCAGATGTATGCAGGTAAAAAACATTAAGGCCTGTCATCACCTGCATGAATGACTACAGGCCAGTAGCACTAACTCCAATCATTATGAAGTGCTTTGAGAGGGTGGTGCTGACCCACATTCGGAGCAGCATACCGGACACACTGGACCCCCTGCAGTATGCCTACCGTCCCAACAGGTCCACCTCGGACGCCATTGCTGCTGCCCTTCACTTCTCCCTCTCCCACCTGGAAAATAAAGACTCCTACATCAGGATGCTCTTTATAGACTACAGCTCTGCCTTCAACACGGTCATCCCCCACAAACTCACCCACAAATTGTTTTCCCTTGGACTCCACCCCTCCCTCTGTGACTGGCTCCAGGACTTTCTGACCGGCAGGCCCCAGTCTGTCAGGATTGGTTCCAGGACTTCAGCCAGCCTTATAATGAACATTGGCACTCCTCAGGGTTGTGTCCTCAGCCCCATCCGCTACACCCTCTCACCCACGACTGTGTCGCCTCCCACAAGGACAACGCCATCCTGAAGTTTGCGGACGACACCGCAGTGATAGGACGTATCACTGGCGGAGACAAAGCGGCCTACAGGGGGGAGGTGTCCAGTCTGGTGACGTGGTGCGAGGACAACAACCTTACCCTCAACACGGAAAAGACGAAGGAGCTGATAGTGGACATGAGGAAGGAGAGGGGTCCTCATCAGCCACTGTCTATCCAGGAGCTGGACGTGGAAAGGGTGAGCAGCTTCAAATATCTTGAGGTCCACATCAGAGACAACCTCACCTGGACCCTCAACACCACACAGCTAGAGAAGAAAGCTCAACAGCGGCTGTACTTCCTGAGGAGGCTGAGGAAATTTGGAATGTCTTTAAAGATCCTCAGCAACTTCTACAGCTGCATTGTTGAGCCCGTCCTGACCAGCTTGCATCACCGTGTGGTACGGCAGCACCCCTGTCATGGACCGCAAACGCCTGCAGAGAGTGGTGAAGACTGCTACAAAGATCACAGAAGAGTCCACAGGAGAGCTGCCGCCATCATCAAGGACTCCACTCACCCCCAACACAGACTGTTCACACTTTTACCATCAGGCCGGATGGTACAGAAGTGTGAAATGCAGGACCAGCAGACTCAAAAACTCTTTCTTCCCCTCTGCCATTAGACTCCTAAATGAGTGATCGGAGTCTAATGAACTATTCATCCACCTCCCGCACCCCTTCCCCACTGAACTTGCACACCACCTGCATTCGCACTTTAGATGCACCCATGCACAGCTAACACCATGTCTTTTTATTATGAAACAGCTTTTGCACATACCACTGTATATAGCAACTCTACTTTCTGTATAGTTAATATATTTGTATTTTATATTTTATAGCATGCCACTGTTAGTTATTATAGTTCTTATACCTTTTGATTTTATTCTTTTATTACGTAGGCATTCACTGGCGGTTGGCAAAGTAAGGATTTCATTGTACAGGGAAACGTGTTTCTAACTGCACATATGACAATTAACACTTTGAATCTTGAATCTCTCCAAGGAGAAGAAAAGAGGACAAACCAGCCATATTAATATGATGTGTTAATAGGAAGCATAAGATGGATCTATTGAGACAGGGGAGGAAACTGATGGAACAGACGTGTATTTAAATGAACACTTGACAAAAAAAAGAAAACAATGATGAGAGACAATGAAATGAATCACATGCCGGCTCAGACGTCGCCCGGCCAAACAAGGTCTGCGTCAGGTGCTGGTGAACCAGAGCACCTCGATGTAAAATGGGCTACTGGAACAAGGTGGAAATGGGCGAGATGCAAGAACAGGGCTCTGATGGAATGCTACTACTCCAGTAACCCTAGTCAGAGGGGCTACATGCAGAGGATGTGGGAGAAATGGTTACTTCAAAACCCACAGTCCAAACTCACGGCCAAACAACTAACAGCTCAGTGTTCCAACATCCACAAACTGCAACTGCTATCACAACTTGAGATTGACGAGGTACAACACCAATGCTCCGGCACGGGGAGCCAGGACACCAGGTCAGAGGGGAGTTAACACCAGCCCCCCAATGGAGATTGGATACGAAGCCCCAATAAGTGCAATCACGCTGAACAAGGCAGCAACTGACCTGAAAAATAAGATCATGTCAAAAATGTCCAGCAGGCAACCCCGAAGCCAATTACAGAGGCTAAGAGAAGTACTGTCAGAAAGTCTCCTAGAAGATGTGAATGCAGCTCTGAAAGCAATTCCTACATCAACCATCACTGAAACCAATGAGCTGATATACTCCACAGCAGCAGTGATCCTAGAGATGCTTGGCTATCGTAAGAGCAACCATGAGAAGAAATACCCACCATGGAAAAGAAGGCTGGAGGCTAACATCAAGGCAGCACGGAGAGAAGTGAGCCAATTGACAGAGGCCTTGAAAGGTGCAATGAAAAGCAGATGCCCATACCTGAAGCATTGGAAACCCCCATACAAAGGCTCCAAGCCTTGGCCAGCCGCCTAAGGAGAAACACGAGAGACAACGAAGCCAGACGAGTAAATCGTCTGTTCGCAACTCAACCAGCGAAAGTGTACGTTCAGTGGCAGGGTAACAATAACAGAGCAGACCACAAGGCTGGAAAACTGAACAGTACTGAAAAGGCATATGGGAGAAGGAGGCAGCACACAACAGTGATGCACAGTGGCTGGTGGCTCTGAGAGAAGACCACAGCAAACCTTCCTGAATAGAATCCAGTTACCATCACAGTGGCAGACGTCCAAGAAAGAGCCTCAGGGTATGAAAAACTGGACAGCACCAGGCCCTGACATGATACACGCCTACTGGCTTAAGAAACTCGCGGCACTCCATGAGCACTTGGCAGCACAAATGAACCAGCTGCTGAGAGATGGGAATCACCCTGAATGGTTAACCGAAGGGCGCACAATCCGGTACAGTCCCATCTATCTATCGCCCAATAACCTGCCTCTCCACAACGTGGAAGCTCATGTCCGGCACCATAGCGGCTAAGATAAGCGGGCACATGGAGCACAGCTCAGAAGGGAATCGGTAAAGATACAGAGGTGCCAAACACCAGCTCCTGGTAGACAGAACAGTCGCTTGAGACTGCAGAACCCAACATACTAACCTGAGCACTGCCTGGATTGATTACAAGAAAGCCTACGACTCAATGCCACATACTTGGATCATTGAATGCCTGGAGCTATACAACATCAACAGGACTCTAAAAGCCTTCATTGCAAACTCGATGAGGCTGTGGAAAACCACTCTTGAAGCCAATGGCAAGCCACTTGCACAAGTCTCCATCAAATGTGGCATATTCCAAGGAGACGCCCTGTCCCCACTGCTGTTCTGCATAGGCCTGAACCCCTCAGCCAAAATATCAACAAGTCTGGCTATGGATACCGACTCAGGAACGGGGCCACCATCAGTCACCTCCTCTACATGGATGAAATCATCCTGTACGCTAAGAATCAGCGAGACATCGACTCACTTATCCATACCACCCGGATATACAGTGCATATCAAGAAATCCTACCAATGTCTAGACCAGGGGTGTCAAACTCCAGTCCTCGAGGGCCGGATTCTGAGACTTTTAGATGTGTCCCTACTCAACGCTCCTGGTGGAGGACCAATGTGTTGTGATCAAGCTCTGCAGAAGCATGATAATGAGCGATTCATTTGATTCAGGTGTGATGCTGGCAGGGAAAGCTTACATGGAGCTCCATAACCAAGTGACTGGTATAGTGTACAGGAACATCTGTGCAGAGTATGGGCTGGAAACCCCAAGGTCAAAGTGGGAAACACCTCCAAAGGTGGTAGAGAATGACCGAGAGCTAAGATCCTGTGGGACTTCCAGATACAGATGGACAGAATGGTAATGGAAACCAACCAGACATTGTGGTGGTGGACAAAGAGCAGAGGAAAGCCGTTGTGGTTGTCATAGCAACACCGAGTGACTTCAACATCATGAACATTGAAGAACAGTCATGTGGAGACAGGACCATCTATAAGGGGGAATAAAGGAGAGATTTTTGGGGTCCATCCATAAAGTCAGTAAAATGATGGTCCATTGTTCTATGAATCTGTGATAACCACATTTATTTATTCATCTGAATAATATCCACTGTTATCCAGGAACGTTTATTATTATTATTATAATCATCTTAAAGATGGAAATCATGGTTTTAATCACTAATAAAATGGTTCAAAGTGAATAAAAATGGTGGAAAAGGAGGTGAAATGTGATTTTAAAAACCACAGAAATTAGTTAAAAGTTGTAAATTGAGGGTAATGGTATTCATAAATGTAGGGAAAATTAGTTTAAACTATTAAATATGGACATTAAAAATCGTGAATGTTGTTAAATTGAGCAAAAATAATCATGAAATCTGATAAAAGAGGTAAAAGTGACAATAAATGGATCAATATATGTAACATTAGGTGTAAAGTGGTAGAAAGGGTTTATAAGTGATGAACATGTCTGGAAAATAGAAAAAATGTTCTGAAATACATTAAAATGTGATGTAGAAGTGTTAGAAATGGGAGAAATGTACATTAAAAGGAGAAAAATATGGAAAGAAAAAGTAATGAAAATATGGTGAGTTTGGTGGAGTTGTAGAAAAATGGTAAAAAATAAGCAAAAATGATCTCAAATTATTCAGAAATCCACCCTAAATGGTGTCCTGACCCTAAGGTTGAGAACCCCTGTAATAAACAATTAAACCCCATGATCTGTGTGTGTGTGTGTGTGTGTGTGTGTGTAGCCATCGTTCCAACAGCCAATAGGAAGAAGCGGCTTCCCTGTGAACCAAAGGGGGCGGGGCCTATGAATCCCCCGCTGATCTGATGCAACAGGACTGCAACTAAAGTTACACCTTCACACTGCAACACGGTATCCTTCCGCGGCCCGTCAACTAGAGCCTCCTGCTCTGTGATAAACAGTGAATAAAGAGGAACTAATGACGTAACATCATTCAATATTTAGCCACATTTTTTATCCACAAAAATAACTTATTCAATTTATATCCCAAATGTATTGTTTTAAACGAATTTAACCTTGTAGATGAAGTCTTTAAAAGATGTAAAAGCACATAAAATACTGTATATGATACTGTAAAACATGCCCTACTGAACTAGAGCATCAATGATTTCCTATAACTTGTTTATTACTGTGCATTTATTTTTATTCTAAATAATTACATGTTGGTTGATATTTCTTTACTATTGTTTCATTTTAAGTGATTTTTTATTTTCAAATATTACTTTCTCCTTTATTCGTCATATATGTAATTACATATGAAATGTGTTTTCTACATTTAACTCATCAGCAGTTAGAGGTTAAAGGAGTTGCTCAACATCACACAGTGATGGCTCAGGTGAGATTCGAACCAGCAACCCTTCGATTACAAACCCAGCGTCATTAACCACTAGGTTTAATTAGTTTTCTATGATTGTTTACCATCATTCTGTTTAATCTGGAGTGAATTGAACAAATTATAAGTTGCTTTATGTTGATGTTCTTTAGAAAGGTCTTCATTTTTAAGTGTCATATTTATTATTTATTTATTTATTATTTATTTATTATTTATTTATTATATTTATTTATTCTTGTACGTATTTGTCAATAAAATATATATGTATACACATACAAAACAGTGAATTAGTGCTTTAAAAGTGACAATTATTTAATTATAATGGAGGGACCTCATGTGGACAGTGAAGTTTTAAGCCCCGCCCTCTTTAAATTGAAGTTGATTCAACTTAAAGGTGAAACTAATGGATTACAAGCGTTACTGTTGCTTTTATGGGTACTTAGTAATAGTATATAGTATTTTTTAAAGGAGTAAAGTAATTATTATTTTTATTTTATGTTTAATGGTCTCTTCAATAACTTTTTTTCTGCACATTGAACATAATCTATATGTTGATAGTCGTTCCATTTCTGATCACAACTACTTTCTATAGTTCCGGTTGTGGTTTCTACCTATATATTATTATATTATATTATATTATATTATATATATTATATTAGATTATATTATATATTATATTATATATATATATATTATTATTATCATATTAATTTATATTATATTATATAATTTATATATATATTATATTTATTATATTATATCATATATTATCCATCCATCCTCTTCATACCCGCTTATTCCCGTTTATCAGGGTCGTGGGGGTCTGCCGGTGCTCTCATAGGGCGCTGGGCGGGGGTACACCCTGGACATGGCGCCAGTCCATCACACTCACTCTCTCACTCATTCACTCCTATGGGCCGTTAGAGAGTCTATTCAACCTTACAGTCATGTTTTGGATAGTGGGAGGAAACCGGAGGACCTGGAGGAAACCCACGCAGCACGAGGAGAACATGCAAACTCCACACAGAGAGACCAGGTCTCCACCCCATAATATATTATATTATATTATATTTATATTATTTTATATTATATTATATTATATTATATTATATTATATTATATTAGTTAATTATATTATATATATTATATTATATTATTATATTATTATATTATATTATATTATTATATTATATTATTATTATATTATATTATGTTGTTTCCCACATGGAACTGATTTAGTTTATAAATGTAACTATTCTTTGAAGCTGATAATTTATTATATTTTAACTGAATTCTTTGATGTTATTTTATTTGAAAAACAATTGTACATTTTGACAAACCTTTTATTTATGTGAGTTATTTCTATCAGTTCTCTGTCAATATCTGGTTAAAGTAAATGAAACTGTAATAAGACAATAATAAAAACACACGCGCCAAGGGAAAGTCCCCGGGCTGGTGACGTCACGGCCCGCCCGCGCATTGATCTACTGAGTGTGTGATGAGGTCCGGCTCTCAGAGTTGGAGAAGTAGCGGATTTAAAAACTTTGTGTGTGAGCGAAGCTTTCCGAGGACAAATGTGAGCTTTTCCTGCTCCTTCCCGGTTCTCTCCCGGTTCTCTCCCGGTTCCTGTCCCGGCTCACAGCAGCTGCTGCTCCCGCTCCACAGCTCCGTGTTCCCCGCTCAGTGCAGACAGGATGGGGTGAGTTTACACACTTTACTGAGTGTGTGTGTGTGTGTGTGTGTGTGTGTGCGCTAAACGAACTTTAAACTCACTAACATTATTTTTCATTTGTCCAATAATTCATGTTTTTATTCACTTATGTTTAAAAGCTTTGTTTCAGGTGCTTTTTTCTACTTTTTATTGATTCTATTTAATGCAATTACAATTACAATTCATTCTTATTAATACACCATGTTCATTAAATATGTAATTGCAGGTTTTTTTTACTTAATTGAACTATTTAGAAAAGTTACTTAAAATTAAAAAGAAATATTAAAGAAAAATAACATTAAAATGACTTTTAGTTTTATATGTTATCTTATTTTTATAAATCTATAAAATGTAAATATGATAATGTCCTAATAATTGATTTTCTCCACAGGTTTCCAGGTGTTTCCACAGCTGTGTCGTTCACGCACTGCTACGTTTGTTCTGTGGAACAGTTCGATCGCAGTAGACGACACAACGGCGGCATCGATCCTTCGCAGGAACATTCCTCCCCTTTCCACGGGCGAGCGCATCGCTCCCCATCACCGGCGGGCTAGCCGTAGCCAATCAGAGCCCGGCACGGGGGCGGAGCCAGCGGAGACGCAGCACTTAATTGGTGAGTTTTGCCAAGAAGCTTTTTTATTTTTCCACATCGCGAGGTCGGAGCCGCAGTGCAGCACGGGGCTAATGTCGTACAGTGAGTACAGCTAAGACGATGCTCTACAATCATTTTCAGATGATCGGTTAGTTTCATTTCTTTATTTATTCTTTCTTTTACGTTGATGCTTTTAGCCTTGTTTTGTGTTTTCTTTAAAATGCTCAGTTTTTATTTTGTATTTTTACACATTTATGTAAAAAAAAAAATTGGAATTGAAATTTTCGATGGAATTTTCCATTATTTTACTAAATGATTTGTGTTTTTTTAGGAGATGGTCATTCTGATTGGATGACAGAAAAAGTTGATTTGTCTTCGTTTGTGTCGACGACCGCGTCCTCTCCCAGTTCTTCTCTCCCAGCGTCGCCGTTAGAACAGGATGTCAAGGTTCCCTCCGACCTGGAGGTCATGACCTCTCTGCTGCAGGAGGAGCTGGCCCAGCTGGAGGACTACTTCCGCTCTGAGTCCACCACCAACAAGTTGGACAAATCTACAAAATGTGACAAGGGTGCCCCGGCCATGGGCTCCCCGTCTTATTACCAGTTACCCTACGGCTCGTATGGGACCAGCCAATCAGAGACCAGCCCCATGGTTGTTACCTTGGCAACAGGGGAACTGGACCTCACCAGCTTTTGCAGCGGACCCATCAGCAGAACCAAAATAGCACGACCGGCGCCGTACAACTACCACCACCGCTACCACCACCTGAACAACGGGCGGCGCTACCTGGGCGAGGCAGTGAAGGTGGGCGAGGAGGTGGGACTGGACACATGGGGGTCCCGGGGGTGTTACTCAGGGGCCACAGAGCTCTCTGTGAACCACTACTCCACGCTGAAGACCGTGAGTAAGAACAGCCTGGGCAGCGTGAAGAAGGTGAGAGAATGTGCGTTATCGTTGAAGGAGGAGGAGAGCTACTGCTTCTCAGAGGGAATGTTCTGCAGCGAGGAGATCGCCCGTGGGTTCTGCGTGGGCGGCTCCTATGAGGGCCTCACCAAGAGGGACGGACACAACGTGAAGGTGAACGTTAGCTATGACAGTGCGGAGCTGGAGCTCCTACACTGCAGCAAAGATGCGGGGCTATCGGGGGGCGGCCCCCCAGAGACAATGGTGCCCAGCGACACCTACTTCCACCCGTCCATGGCAGGCGGCCCTGGCTCCGCCCCTGAGCCTTATCACAGCTTTATAGGTGACCTGGATCAGCCGCCCCAGGCTCAGGCTGTGGAGCCACAACACGCCCACTACCTCTACCCAGAATGCCTTGCAGACCAAAGCTATGAATGTTTATCGAGAGGGGACAGTGAGGGGGGGGGTGCCCCACCACCGCGCGGCACAGAGGCTAAAGGATGAGCCTCTGGGGCTGGGGGGGGGCGCCCTGGAGCACGGCCCCTGCACCGGGGAGAGGAAGCAGAAGAAGAGAGACCAGAACAAGACCGCTGCTCACAGGTACACACACACACACACACACACGCACACGCACACACACACACACACACACACACATACACACACAAACACACGCACACGCACACACACACACACAGAATATATGAAAAGAACAAACACTAAAACATAGAAAGAAAGAAACATATTTAAATAAAAGAGTTCATTAAATAGGGATTAAATACAAGTGCAGGAAATATAAAACAAAATAAACAAATATACCCATTAATCTATAATACAGATCAATAGTACAGTGAGCCGACTACACTTAAAAACCAAGAAGCTGTGATTGTTAATAAAAATAATAGAAAGTAAATTTACAGCTGATGTGATATAGCTGTATATATAATATAGATATATAATAAGGCTAGTTTATAACTCCTGTCCCTGGGCCTTTATACACTACAGTTCATATAATAAAACATACTCATACACACACATTAGCTTCAGTGTGTGTGATGTTTGAGGGGGAGGACCTGAGTGTGTAGATCATTGACCCCTCCCCACCTGCTGTTTCAGGTACAGGCTGCGTAAGAGGGCGGAGCTAGACTCTCTGGAGGAGGAGCTTCACGGCCTGGAGGGGCAGAACCGGGAGCTTCGTGACAAGGCGGAGTCAGTGGAGCGAGAGATCCAGTACGTGAAAGATTTACTGATCGAGGTCTACAAGGCTCGCAGTCAGAGGCTCAAACAGGACGGCAGCGCCTGAGGACCCCCCCCCCCCCCCCCCATCGGCTACAGAACATTGTTAGAATGGTAGATGCATGTTTTTGGTAAAATAAACGACGACGGAGGCTTTTTGTTCCTTTTACATAAATAAATAAATAAAGGAGAAGTTTCCAGATGTTTGAGGAGAATGAAACCAAGCCTTAGCCAGATGATAACTTACCAACCTGTCCGTGACCACTGTGACCCCCACACTGATCATTGATCATTGATCAGTAGTTAGAACAAGAATTGTTTGCATCATCAAGGCAGATCATATTAATAATATATATATTTTTATCTTATTATTTGCTTCACAAATGATGGACTAAATAAAAGGAAAAGATGTGTGAGGACTTTAAACATCACGTCACTGCATGTTTGATTCTGGGAACGAAAAGCATGTTTTTTTTTTAAGTGCATGGCTTTAAATCTCCATCCTGAGTGTGTGACGCACACTTTTCTGTTCTTTCCTCTGTCACACACACAGCTACACACACACACAGTTACACACACAGCTACACACACACACAGCTACACACACACACACAGCTACACACACACAGTTACACACACACACAGCTACACACACACAGCTACACACACAGCTACACACACAGCTACACACACACACAGTTACACACACATATCCAGCGTACAAACAATCACCGTGGAAACAACAGTGACGTGTTGTACAAAGACACAAATAATAAACATTGGTATTTTCTTTAAAATTGATGATCTTGTTGTATCTGAAATTCAGGTTGATGTAAAATATGAGGACGTGATTGGATAAAGTTCAGATCAATAAACAGTTGAGCTGTGTCATCCATCCTGGGCTATGGACTGTTCTTTACGCCACAGACCGTGGCGTTTGACACCAGCATCCTATGCCCCTCCCATCTATTTCACCAGAGTTTTTTGGGCCGCAGTGCAGTTAAAGAGTGACAGCGCTTTCCCAGGATCCACCGCTGGACGTAAAGCTGTGGTTTTCTTCACACAAGTTAAATATGTTTAATAAATCCACATCGTTAGCCAAATATTTTACAGAGATTAGTCGTTACGTTAGGATGGATTCCCAGAGCTGAGCTCAGGAGCCAATCAGGATTAAGCAGTCAACAGACAACATAAGTAATAGTAATCTCATCTCCCAGCTCTGTGTGTGTGTGTGTGTGTGTGTGTGTGTGTAGCAGTCGCAGGCCTTTGATGTGCATGAGGCAACATGAGCCAATAGTTAGAGGAGAAGCAGTGAACTATCAGAATACATAAGTAGTGTCTGTTATATTCTCATCAGCAGACTTTATAAAACATATAAACTTCATTTTTCTACTGATGTTTTCCTCTGTTACAATCACTGAGTGTTAAAATAAATATATTAAAGCTATTATTAATGTGAGACTGTGTATATATATATATAAATACATGTGACTCTGGCTGAGGAGGTGGTTTCACAATATTTTACAGTGAAAAATGGAAAATGTCGTCGATCGCTGCCTTTACTTAATTTGGTGTAACTGTCTAATAACTGAACCTACACACACTGTTGTTGTTACTGTTTATCGTCCTTTAAGCCACATAAGGATTTTGTTAATAACTGTCTTTTTAACCCATCTTAACTGTCTGTCATCTAACATAATTATTATGAATGACTTTAATATCCATATGGACAACATTCTAAACACACTAAAGGATGTACAGTAGACTTGTTCTGATGTCTTTACTGTCACAGCTTTCATCATCCAACCTGTGCACAAACCATCCTCACACGTACCATTTGTTTTTGGAAAATCAAAGACATGAATCTAGATATGTTCACATCTTGTATTAACAGTTTTCTGATGACCTGATTAATCATTCCAATGATCTTCTCAATCATTTTGTTCCTCTTCAAACCTGATGTGTTAGTTCCTCCCACTGGTTCACCTTCATTCTCAGACGAAAGCTGAACCATTGTGGAAAATAATCTAATTGTGATTTTTTTCCTCAATATTGTGAACAGAACATTTCACTCCAAATTATGAGTGACTGGATATTTCACACTGGACCTCAAACAGAAAAGAGGACCATGGCCCACTGACCAACAGTCCAGTCCTCCTCTTTTTGTGGGCCCTGAATCTATAATCTATGACAGTTTAACTTTTTGAATGGAAATTAAACAACTTTTCCACGATATTGTAATTTTTTGGAAATTGTCTGTATTTTGATTTATTCCTGTTTAGCTATAGTAACTCACAACATTTTAGCTGTAAGATAATAGCGAGAATATCGCAAATGTGATCAATGGTTCAGCCTTACTCTCAGGTAAGTCAAAACAAAAGGTGGTGAACTGGATAAACACACTGGTCTCACTGTATCTCAACCAGTGACGTGCAGTCATGGTAGGCAAGGTAGGCAGTGCCTACCCAAAGGTGAATTGATATTTTGATTATTTGTTTTAATTATAATATAATTATAAATTATTTATTTTTCTATTTCCAATATCCTACAGTACCTAAAAGTTTAAAAGTGTCAGCATTTTGTGCGTTTCATAGCCAAAAATTACTAAACATCACTATTTCCTGGAACAGCTGCACAGTCTCACTCTGTTGTACGGTAGATGGTAGGCCTGCCCCTCACAAAGGCATGTTGCTGCTCTGCCTCTGTTTCCTATAGCGTGTTTTCACATGTTTGCACATGCTCAGTCAGTTCCCCAAGATGACAACCATTTACGTGTAAAGGCAGTGTAGAGAGCTGCCTTTGGACTTAACCATGCTATGCTAAATGCTATACGTACGTTCACAGTGCATTAGTGAATTGATCCCATGTGACCACTGCTGCTACGTTCTCTAGCTAGTGGGCGGGATAACACTACAGACATGATGACAGCACTAGAGATTATATATAAACTTTGTTTTGAGAAAAAACTACATCTTTTAAAAGATGGAGACCAACACCTGAGCTACCAGACCTTCAGCAAAGCTAAGGTCAGAACATTGTTGGTATTTTCTACAGTGAATGGAACAAAAGGAAGGATTGACTTTGTGGATGCTCCTCACTGAGGATGTTCTGAGTTGTTGTTGTTGTCATTTTCTCCATGTTTCTGTGTTTCCAACACAAACAACAGATGTGCTGTCGTGTCATGAGATATATGTTGTTGGAGAGTATGGAGGCTATAGTAAATAATTGTTTATGTTTCTTTAATGGTGTTTATGATGTTGATTTTGTTAGATGATAAATACTTGTTCATGTGGATCTTGTTGGGTTTTTTTTCTTATTATGAATTTTATATTTTGATAAGCGCCTTGAGATGACTGTTGGAAATTGTGCTATACAAATAAAGTTGAATTGAATTGAATTAACACTTGACAGCAGAAACATATGAAATTGTCATTAGTGGTCTCCATTTACAACGTGCCTACCCAACCCTAGTGGTCACGTCACTGATCTCAACCATATCTTTCACTATAAGGACTCTATCCAGCAGCTAAACCCACCCACTACTCTAGTTTAATTCATTCTCATACAGGCAATTACAAAGCCCTGTTCTCTGTACTCAGACGTGTAACTCCGCCCCCTGATACTCTTCCCTCGCACATGTACTCCACCATGTTCTGCAATATAATATATAATATAATTACCACCTAAATCAATACTATCCATCAACAGCTCATGAAACCTTGTCCTCAGTTCTCCTCCCCCTCCTCTCAGCCACTCCCTGTTTTCTGCGACATTGTTGAACTCATTGTTAAATCCAAAATCTCAAGCTGCCAGTTAGACCTTCTTCCAACTATTCTCATTAAAGCCTGTGTGTCCACTCTGGCTCTCCTCATTACACTCATCATTCATTCCTCACTCACCACTGGAACTGTCCCCTCCTCACTAAGAACAGCTGCTGTCACACCGACACTCAGTTCACATCCCAATAATCTCAATAACCTACGTCCTACATCCAACCTGCCATTGCTCTGTAAATCACTCATACTTACTCTGCTGCAATAATCTTTATGAACAGTTCCAACAGCCCTGAGTAAAACCACCAACTCCTCTCCATCCTCTCCTCATTGATCTAAGTACAGACTTTGATACCATTTCTCACACCATCTTCCTCCACAGACTTCTCTCTATTGGCATCACACACACCCTCAGCTGGTTTAAATCTTACCTTTCAGGTCACACTAAATCATTTACATCCCACCCACTCCCAGTCACTACAGGTGTTCCACAGGGCTCTGTCCTGGGACCCCTGCTTTTTATCATCTACCTACTTCCTCTCAGCCATATTTTTCATCAGCACTACATCAGTTTTCATTGCTATGCAGATGACACCCAGCTGTACATCTACACCAAGCCTAACATCTCACTTCCTCCCTCCTCCCTCGCTCACTGCCTCACTGATATTAAATCATGTTTCACATCCAACTTTGAGAAATTAAGCAGTGATACAACAGAAGTTTTATTAATCAGTACAAAATCCACTGTAACCAAAGCTGACAGTTTATCTATAACCATTGCCTTCATTTCTCCTTCTACAGTTTAAAAGTGGGTGTCGTCCTCTACAGTGCTCTATCATTCACTTCTCATATCAATAACATCACCAGTCTGCATACTTTATCTATCTATACATATATATGTTAAGAATGTTCAGATGTACAGATGTTAAGACACCAAAGCTCCTAACCATGCACGGAGGGTTCCACCCCAAATCCAGCACCCTGAGACTGTACGCTAGCCGTAAGGAAGGAGGACGAGGACTAGTGAGTGTGAGAGACACTATCCAGGATGAAACATCTAAGATCCATAAGTACATCAAGGACAAGGCTCCAACAGATGACGTGCTCAGTGAATGTCTCAGACAATGGGGAACAGAAGATGAGGTGCTGGAGGTTCCATCATGGGAGGACAAGCCCCTACACGGGATGTACCACCCAAACATAACTGAAGTGGTGGATATCAGGAAATGGTACCAATGTCTAGACAGAGCTGGACTAAAGGACAACACAGAGACACTCATCATGGCTGCACAGGAGCAGGCCTTGAGCACCAGAGCAATAGAGGCCCAGATCTACCACACCAGACAAGACCCCAGGTGTAGACTGTGCAAAGAGGCCAATGAGACAATCCAGCACATAACTGCAGGGTGTAAGATGCTGGCAGGGAAAGCTTACATGGAGCTCCATAACCAAGTGGCTGGTATAATGTACAGGAACATCTGTGCAGAGTATGGGCTGGAAACCCCAAGGTCAAAGTGGGAAACACCTCCAAAGGTGGTAGAGAATGACCGAGCCAAGATCCTGTGGGACTTCCAGATACAGACGGACAGAATGGTAATGGAGAACCAACCAGACATTGTGGTGGTGGACAAAGAGCAGAGGAAAGCCGTTGTGGTTGTCATAGAAAACACCGAGCGACTTCAACATCAGGAAAAAGGAACACGAGAAAACTAGAGAAATACCAGGGGCTCAGAGAAGAGTTGGAGAAAACCTGGAGGGTGAAGACATCAGTGGTGCCCGTGGTCATTGGGGCACTCGGGGCAGTGACCCCCAAACTGGAGGAGTGGCTCCAGCAGATCCCAGGAAATACATCAGACATCTCAGTCCAGAAAAGTGCAGTTCTAGGAACAGCAAAGATACTGAAGAACCCTCAAGATCCCAGGCCTCTGGTAGAGGACCTGAGCTTGGAGAAGAAAGAGAGAGAAACCGCCCACAGTGGGTGAGGAAGAGATTAGTATATATATATATATACAGTATATCTATCTATATATCTATATATCTATATCTATATATATATATCTATCTATATATATATATACTATTGCAACAACACATCATCATTAGGGTAAAACTAACTTGTCTAAATCTGGGTGAACAATCCAACACTTGGTGAATTCTGCTTCACAATGATAGAAAGAGCTGACATCAGCGCTTTCTTTTTTACTAACCCTAACCCCTAAAACAAACCACTCCCACCTCCACTTCCTGGCTAAATTTAAGGTTCTTCTTTATTTATTTTTATTTACAGAAACATTTACAGATGTACAAACATTATTATAGTATAGTATACAGGACCATTTTGGTCACAGTCTCAAGTATATTTTCACTGTGTGAGTGCGTATGGTGACCTTTTACAGTGCACACGGTCTGCTATGAACGTATCCAGACATAACGAGTCGATCACTGAGTTCACGCTCACATTGAGAGCAGCAGTAAACATTAAAAACTTGCTGAGCTCAGCAATAAAGCGTACACACTCATCAGAATCATCATGGAGGGACCAGAACTGATGGACTATGATACCAGGACAGATGTTCAGCTGTGGTTCTATCAGAGCAGGGGTCTGCAACCTGTGGTTCTGGAGCCTAATGTGGCCCTTTGACTCTTATACAATGGCTCCCTATAGCTTTATAAAACTATTGAAATAAATAATTATTTTTTACAGAGTCTATTAATGATTAATGACAAATAAAATCATGATATAACAATTTATTAACCTAAAATAAATCACGTTGTACAATGACTCAGCACATTCCTACAACATCTACAGACCATCAACTTTCCTCCACCTGTGACTAACCTTAAGTTTTAAATCCCTGGTAAGAAACTAAACCAACAAAAACACTATTTCTGGAAGAAAATACAGATTTTAATTGTGTGGGAACAGATTCATTTAACCACCAATGTACAGGTTAAATATGTATGTTTTATGTGTGGCAAGAAATGAGTAATTAGCATGTGTTGATCACATGATCATGTGTTATTATATTCATGTTACTTTTTGTAGACTTTCATATACATTAACTGTAAAAATCTACTTTATAAACATTGTGTTCATGTAAACTGAGATGTGTAAGAATTTGAAGATAAAGATACTGTTTTATTTATTGATGTTAATTATTTTATTTTAAACTGTTTTTAAGTTTCCATTTACATAATCAATAAAAATCAAATGAAATCAAACATTATTCTATATAATTCTAACTGTATATAATATAATCCACTGTATTGTCTTCATAGAGAAGGTATTTATGGCTCCAGGAGGACTTTAATCCAGGTGAGATGAGGTTCAATGGTTCCTTGTAGAGTAAAGGTTACAGACCCCTGACCAGGGGAAGAGGGTTAGGAGACCCCACTATCAGAGCTGGACCCTCTGAATTTAATTCATGGTGAAACAATGCAGATGATAAGATGGTTATGTTACTGTTAAATTAATTCATGTACAGCATTTATGTAAAATAAAAATAAAAACATGTAACATGTTGTTATGATTTAATGTTATTTAAAACATTTTTGTTACATCTTTTAAAATGATATAAAATAAATGACCTGTTATTTCAGCCACTGATTGTTGCAGAAAAACTTAATATTGACACTAAAACATTAAGATATTTAGCAAATATCTCAAGTCATTGTCAAACTATTACTTCATATAAAACTACGGTACGTTAGTTAAATCAATTATTCATCAGCATGTGTGGCTATGTTGGACCCCCCCCCCCCCCCCCCAATTCAAAAAAAGGGTGTGACCAAATTCTGTGTTTGTTTTATTTTCTGATCAGAATGAACATGTTAATTAATATTTGTATTTTTCTATTTGATGAGTGAAGTAAGTGATGATGTTTTCCATTTTAACTCTATTATATTATGAGTTTTTTGTGTAACATAATGTTATTGGACGTTGAAAAACCAGGTGAGTAATATTTTAAGGTTGTAAATGACAGAATGTACAGTTTATTTCCATTTCTAAAACTCTTGATAAATAGTTGATGGTGGGATAGTAAAGGTGAAGAATTTTAAAGTGAGTTTTGCATATTTTGTTGTTGATTTGTTGCATTAAAAATGTCACTTCCGTCCAGCCAGAGGCTTTTGTCCCGTCATGGGCTGCAGCTGTGTAGTGTAGAGCAAATAACAGTTAATGTTGTGTAAGCCTTGAGTTTTTTGTTATAGTTTTAATTTCTAGGAGGAGATGATAAATAGATTTTAAGATTTAGATGAGATTATTCAAGGACACATTGTTAAAATGTATAAAAAATGTATTGATTTCAGATTTTTTAGTCTTTGTTATGAAAAGACAAATGCATTTTTAAACCTTCTTGACAATAACAACTTTTTTTTTATTTTTTTTATCTATTATTGTTACAAGGTAGATTCAAGAAAACATGGACTACTTTTTCACCCAAATGTCCTCTTTTTAAAACCAAAATATGGTCACAGCAGTTAAAGTGAAATGTAGCCAGGAATACCAAGCATTGTGTGCTCCTTCTCAGCAGCATTGCATCAGCTGCTACATGCGCTAGTTTTACATTTCCATGCACATAAAGGCTGTGGTCATATCAGCACCAGCAGAGCAGGATGAGAAAAAATCAAATGCAAGGTTGAACTCCAGCATTCTGAGAGGAGGAGGAGGAGAGACGTGATGCAAGAGCAGCAGAAAAGAAGGAAGAATCACACACATTAATTGATTATGAGCAGCAGCAGCAGCAGCAGCAGCAGCAGCAGCAGCAGCAGCAGCAGCAGCAGCATTAGCATTAGCAGTGAAGGAATGATGGGAGAAAAGTGAGCTCACGTCTTTATTCAACACTTCATTCTGTCATTACTTATTAAAATGTATTCATTCATTCTTGCTTTTTGAGATACTAAATAAATACTAAATAAGTCAATAAACACATAAACCCCTAAACTTCAACAGTAAATCTGTCTATATTGTTTCATAACCCACATTATTTGAACATTTAGCTCATTTTTCTTTCATTTGAGACAGAATTAATGTAAAACAGCATGTTCTATATCACTGTAAAAATGTGTACAAATGAAAAATAAATCTAAAGATATATGATAAATCTAAATGCTCAATGTTAAATCTAAATTGAAATGTTATATGTAAATCAAAATGTTAAATGTAAATATAAATGTTTAATATAAATATAAATACTAAATGTAAATATAAATGTTTAATCTAAATCTAAATGTTAAATGTAATAACATTTAACATGTTTAATCTAAATGCTAAATCTAAATCTAAATGTTCAATCTAAATAATAAATCTAAATATTAAATCTAAATCCAAATGTTAAATCTAAATCTAAATGTTAAATGTAAATCTGAATTTTTAATCTAAATCTAAGTGTTTAATCTAAATGTTAAATCTAAATGTCAAATGTAAATCTAAATGGTAAATGTAAATGTTAAATCTAAAGGCTAAATCTAAGTTTAAATATCAAATCTAAATCTGAACGTTACATTTAAATCTAAATGTTAAATTTGAAATTTAAATGATAAATGTAAACATTAAATTTCAAATTTAAATGTTAAATTTCAAATTTAAATGATAAATGTAAACATTAAATTTCAAATTTAAATGTTAAATTTCAAATTTAAATGATAAATGTAAATGTTAAATTGGTCACCAAGTGTAAAGCTAAATGTTTAGAAATTACACAAAAGTGAAAGGTCAGCACCTGTCAATCATGAGGCCCCACCCACACCAGTGACTGATGTACGGGCTGGACCTTGTCCTTATTTTAACCTGTGTGTCTGTGTGCGGTGGACTGGGTTTGTACGGGGTGGATGTTTTATTTATTTTTAACTCTAAAAAACACTTTGAGCTGCATTTTATTGTATCAAAAGTGCTTTGTATAAATAAAGATTGATTTGATGTGGACAACTGCCCTCACACAGTTTAACTCTGAGAGTACCAGCATGCTGTATGTACACTGTGGGCGGGGCCTTGTGAGCCACAGACACTGACCTGCCCGCTTTGTATGATATTTAAACATTTAACTTTATACTTGGTGACCGATTTAACATTTATATTTACATTTAACATTTAGATTTAGATTTAACATCTACATTGACATTTACACTTAACGATGATTTAATATTTAGATTTACATTTAGATTTAGATTTAACATCTACATTGACATTTACACTTGACGATGATTTAATATTTAGATTTACATTTAGATTTAGAGTTAACATCTACATTGACATTTACACTTAACAATGATTTAATATTTAGATTTACATTTAGATTTAGATTTAACATCTACATTGACATTTACACTTGATGATGATTTAATATTTAGATTTAGATTTAACATTTAGATTTAGATTTAACATTTAGATTTAGATTTACCATTTAGATTTAGACTTACCATTTAGATTTACATTTAATATTTAGTTTTGGATTTAACATGTAGCTTTACACTTGTCGACCAATTTGACATTTTGATTTAGATTTAGCATTTAAATTTAACATTTACATTTAACATTTAGATTTAGATTAAACATTTAGATTTACATTTAACATTTAAATGATCTAAATGTTGTAAATATGTCGGCTATGAAACGGTGATTACTTCATATATCTTTCAGCATCAAACATTCATGTGAATCACTGGTTATGGTCACATGTTTATCAAACAATATGACAAGATGAGAACATTGCTCCTCACAGTTTATTCATGTTATGCTGCTATAGGTTTAGAACACAGCTGCTGCTGCTGCTGAGGGTCTTTGTAATAAATAATAAAATATTAATACTTCACTGCTTTTCAGAGGCGGTATTTTACATTAATAACTAATATCTACTCTAGGTTCACGTCTCAGGTTCTAAGCAGGGTTAGGGTTAATACAAATATGTTGCTGTTGTAATCATAAATAAATTGTAATTGAGTTCAGATAATAGACTTTCTAATTGTAATTGCCATGGAAATTGTATAAAAACTGTGAATTACAATTTAATGAAACACAAACCTAGTGAACCATGTTATTGTTTTACATCTCACACAAATGTAGTTAATAATTATTAAAATATGTTTCAGATCAATTTTACCTGTCACTTCTCTTCAGAATCACTTTAACATTAATATATATATATATATATAGTAGTAATTGAGAACGATATAATAATAATAATAATAGTAATAGTAATAATAATAATAATAATAATAATAATAATGATGATGATGATAGTAGTGATAGTAATAATAATAATAATAATAATAATAATAATAATAATAATAATAATAATAATAATGATGATGATGATAGTAGTGATAGTAATAATAATAATAATAATAATAATAATAATAATAATAATAATAATAATAATAATAATCACATTAACAATAATAATAATATACACAAGTTCATACTGTATAATGACTGCTCCTGTGCTGCCATCTTCAGGTTAATATTGTAATGACACTGGGACTCTGACGTCATGTGGAAACATTGATTTTCTAAAGTGATCAATGACCGTAACTGATTTGTTATTTGTGTTAAATATATTTCCTATTTGTTTTTCATTGTGTAGTGATTAGAACATATAATAAATACATAAATAAATACATTTGACTAACAGGAGGTTTAGCTGTGCTTACATTCTAATAATGTTGATCATCTGCTTATAATAAAACATCCTGACACTGATACTGTATCATATCACTGATTAAAGCTCAAATAAAACGTTTGTTTGATAGTTAATAATAGTTTAGTAATAGTAAGTTCCAATTTTGACTCAATACAATGTGATGATATAGAGACTTTTTACACCCAGTATCACTCCACTGTTCACACCTTAGTGTCTTTCATATATATATATATATATATATATATATTTATATATATATATATATATATATATATATATATATAAATAGAATTAAATAGATACCCTTCAGAACTCGCTATTATTTTCAAAATGTCATTAACTGAAATCCACCAATATTTTGTTGCACTTGAGAGCTTTTTTGCCTCAGGTGAACAAACCACAAATGATTTAAATAGCTTGGAACGCGTCACCTTGAGGATCACAGTTCCATTATTGGAGTATCGTTGGTTCTCGTGGACAGTAACGTTCAACAAAATGTTGCAGAGCAAACGTTGTGCGTTCTTCTAGAAGATGTTTCTGAATCTGTCTGTTTAATGTCATTACGTAAGTAGAAGTGATGGCAAGAGGTGGTGAAACACATACATCACAGAGAGGAAGTGAGTCCATCGCTACTATTACAGTTTTTATGGATATCTTCCACACTAAAATTAATATCAGTAAAACCTTACAGTGAAGAAGTAAAACATCAGCCCATATTTGTACAACTATAAACACATTGTTAACCTCACACTTGTTGCTAAACTCTACACAGTGATTTGTAAAACATTAAACACACTTAACATACATTACACACATAAATCTATCATGAAGTCACTTCCTTAAAAACCAAAGCACTGACTGTCACATGACCACACCGTCCACCAATTGGTTCAACACAGTCATCAGGTGTGAAAACACTGGTTTGTTTAATTGTAGACACACTAATCAGGTGTGTAAGCCCTATAAAAAGCAGCAGGTGAGTTCATCGTCTTCAAGCACAATGGAAAGAGTCAGAGAAAGAGTAAGACGAGGAGGAGGACGAGGAGAAAGAGGAGGACCAGGAGGAGAAAGAGGAATCAACAGAGGAAGAGAAGGAGGCCATGCTGGAGGTAGAGGAAGAGGAAGACAAGAAGGTTCTCAAAGAGGACCTAATCTGACCAATGAGATCAACACTGGTTGACCCTGTTATCAACCACTGCCTGACGCTGAGGGAGGCTGGACTGTGAGTACAGTCACATCTAAGCTGATATACAGTAACAAGTGTGATAAGAACATTTCTACTGGAAAATAGCTTTTATAAAAATATCAAAAACATCTGCATGTTTCAGTAACTGCTTACAGTACTGTAATATATGCACTATCAGCACTTCTGTTACTGTTTCCTGTGAAATGACTTGTATTGTAAACTGTTCTTTTTTTTTACATAGGATTGAGGGTCAGGAACGACAAGGGGGAGGGGCCTCCCATGTTCACAGAACAGCAAGAGAGGGAGATAGTAAACATGGTTTTAGCCAACAATGTAATAACACTCAATCAGCTCTAAGCTAACATTATCAATAACCATATTCAACAATGTCCATCAGGTCTGGACATCAACACTGACACGCATCATAAAAAAGAACCATATTCTAATGAAGATCATTTATCCAGTGTCTTTGGAGCACAATTCTGAAAGGATGAAACGACTGTAACATGATTATGTAGAGATATGTATTCACTTTAGCAGTGTGATCATGTTTACTGTCTCATAATCTTATACTGTAATATCTATACTAGATCTACACAGTGCCTGATACTGTTCTTCAGAGAGTTCTACAAATGGATGGAGAGGAGATCCAGCATGAGTTCATGTACGTAGATGAGGCTGAGTTCAACCTGACGACAACACGAAGGAGGGTCAGAAACATCATTGGCCACAGGGCTATAGTCAATGTCTCAGGGCAACGTGGGGGTAATATAACACTCTGTGCAGCCATTACACAGAATGGGGTCCTCCACCACCATGCCCATATGGGCCGTACAACACAGCACTCATACTTACATTCTATAGCACAACATAACAGCATCAAATGGATCATATTCTATACATTGTTGTCTAGAACAATGTGTCTTTGCTCTGGTTCAGAACTGGTTTCAGCAACATCCACATGTCTTATATCTTCACCATACTCTCCATTCCTCAACCCTAGAGAAGAGTTTTTCTCGTCATGGCGGTGAAGGTATATGACCTCTGTTTCCAGGTGGAGGAGGAGGCCTGGGACCAGATGGAGGTAGCAGCAATGCAAGGGTGGATTCATCATTCATCATGTCTTGTTAATGACGACATTGTCTGTGATGTAGATGAAATTCTCTGACCAGATCCAGTTACAGTAGATGAAGAGACCACGTCTAGTTTGTTTTTGTCACATTTTGTCTCAGTATATGAATCTCCATGTCAACATTTTGGGCGTGTTGAGAAATAAATGAGTTTCTTCAGTTTACAACATTGGTGTTGTGTAGTGTTTGGTGAATTTACATAATATTAGTACTTTGTTGATAGTAGCCTACTGTAATCATAGGGAAGGTTTATCACAGCAGACTGTAGCTCATGCTAACAGAGTACAGTAATGTGAAACGTGTGTGTTTCATATGGTAACAAAGTGTGGTTTTTAAAAAGAAGTTTATAGTTTTTACAAGTGTTTAATTATGTAAATGATCTGTAGTGTTTGAAAACACGGGCCCTGTTTTGAAAATTGTCCTTAAGCAAACCAAAAAAACTGTAAAGCAAATTCATTCTCACTAAATTCTGCGCGGCCCTCTATCTGTTGCAATCACCATTTAGTCTGGTTACAGACTGTGTCACAACAGCTAATGTGGTTTTTTTTAGCAAAATGGCGGCGAACGTGTCTCATGAAAGGAAGTGTTTAATAATCTCCTTTTAAAGAAATTAACCTGAATAAACCTCTTCTATTATATCTTTATTTTTCATACTAAAGTTTAGATACTTTTCCAAACTTTAGCAGTGCTGAATAGATTTGTGTTTGCGCCCCCTGGTGGTATCTTCACACACACAATGAGGACATTCTTACAGGAATAGAACATTTTTATTTTACAATTACAACCACTGATTCTCTAAGTAATCTTTGCACTGTAAACATTAAAATGTGATGTAATTATCTATATCTTGTTAAATGGTTGTGAATTGAGCTTTTTTCTGTATTGTTATGAAATAATAACCAGTTTAAGGAAAGTTAATTTTTAAAATGCTGCTACTTTTTCAGCTACAGTATTTCTTATAAAAGCTGCTCAAAATCAGGCGTTTTAGGTCTTCAATGATCACAGAAATGTTAAATCCTAGAGGGACTGACACTACTGTATAATCATAATTTAGTTTTTGATATTATTTCTAGATTATACAAGTGAAGGTAATGTATCACATTATGAATGATTGCATTTGTTTTTTCATCCTTCAGGTCCAACATATCTGCTCCTCAGTTAACTCACATTTAGGATTTATCTGGATAGATATAAGTCCAGTTTTATCCATAAACACTGTACAACTACAGACTAGAGCTGGATTTACTAGTTTTAGCAACATTTCAAATGATGAGCTTGGAGTTATTACTGACGTACTGAGACAAAGCCCTGACATATGTTACTGGTCGTCTGAGAACAAGGGAGATTAGAGTTCAGCGATGGAGAGTGTGAGCACGTTTGAGAATAGTTGATCAGGTGGGAGGAGCTTAAAGAGGACAAAGGTCCATTCAACAGAGGATCTATGATGTCACTGTCCCAAATCAAGTCTGGTATGTTTAAAACGTTGATACAATCGTTTCTCCATAGATTACACGTTAAATGTGACATAACAACCCATGTATAGATTTTGTATATAGCTGTTTATATATATTTGGGACTGTGTGGTTATAAAGCGCTATATAAATCAAGTCCATTTACCATTTAAATTATTATTTTTAAACATGAAAATTTGACGTTAAGTTGAATAATAAAATATGATTGAATATTATAATTGCTTTAAACATTTAGCAATTCATGTTTACTTCTTCTGTTAATACTGACCTATAGCTGTTATCACCACATGGCTTCACATGAATAAATAGGACAAGATTAATAATATAAATACATTTTACTCACATCCTTTGCTTTAATATATTTCTTCTTTTTTTCACAGGCATATTAACACTAACCACACACTGAATCCATGGGGATTTGTAATGTATTGATGTCTATCTACCTGAGATGCTGCACCAACGACCTTTCAGCTGTTGCTATTGTGTGAGTGATGGAGAATATTGATGTTGCAAGGTTTATGATTGAGAATGATTTCTCAATATAATTTTATGCTGAGCAACAAGAGAATGTTACATCATATATTGATTACTACTCATAAAGTCAGGGGACTGTATTACCATTATAACATTATATATCACATTTTGTGCCTTAATGTAAATGACTCCTGAGTA
The DNA here is from genome assembly GCF_900634775.1 of Gouania willdenowi. Classification (NCBI taxonomy): domain Eukaryota; kingdom Metazoa; phylum Chordata; class Actinopteri; order Blenniiformes; family Gobiesocidae; genus Gouania; species Gouania willdenowi. Next base: position 44,220,486 of record NC_041056.1, on the reverse strand, counting down.
ACTCAGAAGTTAAACAGAAAGCTTTCATAATGCAAAAATAACATAACTGAGTGTTATTGTATTGGAAGTTAAATGTTTAATCTTTCACCAGTGAATTTTGACGTCTAACTGTAGGTCTCACTGTACAGAAGATTTTTATTTGCTAAGCACTTCTTTAATAAGAAATCATTGTAGTTAATACTGTACAGAATGTTAGGTGTGTTCTTCTTATTATTATATGTTATTATATAATGTTTATTACTGTGGAGGAAAATAAAACTTTTTGATATTCTCAAAAGATCTTTTTTTTTTCAAGTTTGTCAACAGCAAATGTGACACATGATCATAAACGCATGTATTTACACTAACAAGACATAAACAACACACAGAATAGGAAACATGGAACAATGTATTGTTTAGAAACCTGTGCCACGACTCATAAAGAAACAACACATTGGTATTACATCAATCATTTCAATAACTACGTTACATAACAAATTTACCATTTAAAACTGAATAAAAAATAAAATAAATGTAAACGAGCATCAGACCATGATTCCAGGCATGTTGAAAGGTGTACAAAAAAAAAAAAAATCAAAGCATTTTTTTGAGAGAAGTGTAAATGTTAAACACTTTAGAAAAAGTTTACATTTTCAGAACAATGTATAGAAATAAATAAAACCTGTAACCAAAACCTAAATAAACTTGAAAATTCCTAAAAGTGGCTATAAATCAATCAGCTTAAAGCCTTAAAACCTATAAATCAATCAGTTTAAAGCCTTAAAACCTATAAATCAATCAGTTTAAAGCCTTAAAACCTATAAATCAATCAGTTTAAAGCCTTAAAACCTATAAATCAATCAGCTTAAAGCCTTAAAACCTATAAATCAATCAGTTTAAAGCCTTAAAACCTATAAATCAATCAGCTTAAAGCCTTAAAACCTATAAATCAATCAGTGACATTCCTGTACCTCTCACGCTCATATCACGTATGAAAGCGGCGTAAACTGTATGTGAAGAATATTGTCACATGTATTGACGACAGTTCATCTGTAATAGTGAGACAAAGCCAGGCTGTGATTCCGTCACATCCAGTAAAGAAAGAAGAAGATCCTCCACACAGACGATCCTTTCAACTGTAAAATAAAAATTAATAAACTAAATGATCATGGTTGAGATCAATACATCATTGTAGGTGAAAATACAACAATACTGAAAGAAATGTACCTGATATTGACTAATAATAGTTAATGACCCTAAAATGAAATGAGAAGGTCTCACGCCCACATTCTATTGAGTTCTACTGTAGATCTTTATGTACAGTAGTTTAACTGACAGATGCAGGTCAATGTGTAGAAACGTCTCAGTGAAGAGTTGGAAATTGTTCAAATTGTAACTAAACCCCAAAGTCACTGTTTTCTGCTGAACACATGTATTTAGTATCAAGTAGTGTTTAACATTTTAGTCAAAGTATTTTATTGCAAAATGTGACGTCATTCATTATGTGTGTGTGTGTGTGTGTGTTTAAACACTATGTCCAGCACATAGCTTACATTCAGCATCCTGAAGGTCATCTTAGCCAGAAGGTCGTCCACTCTTCTTAGAACGCATCACTTCCTCTTTCAGAGACAATGATCTGTTAAAGCTTCTCATCATTGACAAAAAGGCCTTTGATCTGTGAAGGAGGACATCTCAGATACCTAGAGATGTTAGGACATCTCAGATACCTAGAGATGTTAGGACATCTCAGATACCTAGAGATGTTAGGACATCTCAGATACCTAGAGATGTTAGGACATCTCAGATACCTAGAGATGTTAGGACATCTCAGATACCTAGAGATGTTAGGACATCTCAGATACCTAGAGATGTTAGGCCATCTCAGATACCTAGAGATGTTAGGACATCTCAGATACCTAGAGATGTTAGGACATCTCAGATACCTAGAGATGTTAGGACATCTCAGATACCTAGAGATGTTAGGCCATCTCAGATACCTAGAGATGTTAGGACATCTCAGATACCTAGAGATGTTAGGCCATCTCAGATACCTAGAGATGTTAGGACATCTCAGATACCTAGAGATGTTAGGACATCTCTGATACCTAGAGATGTTAGGACATCTCAGATACCTAGAGATGTTAGGACATCTCTGATACCTAGAGATGTTAGGACATCTCAGATACCTAGAGATGTTAGGCCATCTCAGATACCTAGAGATGTTAGGCCATCTCAGATACCTAGAGATGTTAGGACATCTCAGATACCTAGAGATGTTAGGACATCTCAGATACCTAGAGATGTTAGGACATCTCTGAGCCTGATGAGAAGAAAAAGTATATTTAGGATTATATTTGTATTTACTGAACTTAAACCTTGATCATTTGTCTGGTTTATTTAGTAAAGTTTAACAGTTCCAGAAAAAAAAGCTTCCTTTGCTGAGCTGCTCTATTAAAGAAATCTATATTTTCACAAGTTGTAATTTCCTCAGGTATATTTGCAGAACATCTTAATACATAAACATACCTTTCAAACAGTGCTCAGTGAGCCAAGTCTCTTCTTTGTCTCCCATTGTTATTCTGATCATGTGACCATCCACACTAATCACACTGCCTGCCTGTGGAACTGTATCTGGAAGTTGTTCGTTGTTTTCAGCTGTAAAACCTAAAAACATAAAATATTAATTCATCCATTTCTAAAGTTCAGGGACAGAGAAGTATCTGGGTCAGGTGTAGACATACTGTCACAACCTGAAACCCATTAGAATCAGTAAATAACCAAATGTACACATTAGTGGTTAACACGTCCACCTCACAACAAAAAGGTCCTGGGTTCAAGCCCTGGGGTGGAAACCTGGGTCCTTTCTATGTGGAGTTTGCATGTTCTCCAGCTTCCTCCCACTATCTAAAAACATGACTGTTAGGTTGATCAGAATCTCTAAAGGACCTGTAGGAGTGAGTGTGAGAGGTGGTCTGTCTGTAGGTTAATGAACTGGGACCCTGCCCAGGGTGGACCCCCATGATGGTGTATAATAGGAACCCACAGAAAGGCCTGTCTGGCTTTAAGGTCACAGTAATAATGTGTGATTGACATTGATATGATCTGACCAGCATAGACATTGTCTTTCATTACTGTCATCAAATGACGTCACATGTAGAATCCAAATGAATGTCTATGTTATAAACCACTGAACTGTTTTATTTGTTTTATAAATGAAATGCTTAAATCACTGCTGATCAGTGTAATGAGAATATTTACACTATGAATCACTTTGGCAGTGGGTGGAGCCTCAAAGATGACAATTTTGTCCTTGATTTCATGAAGACAGACTCAGAAAACGTCCTGTGTAGGTTCTCCATTGTCTTCTCACCCTCAGATGCTCCATAGTCATCAGTGAACTTCATATCAACCTTCTTCTCTGGTGAATAATTACATCTACCCAGAGCTCTGGTTGCTCCATCACACACAAGCGTACAGTGCTGTCATTATTGACAACAATCTGCTCCATTATACAGTCCAAAGTTATCGTCAAGTCACTGAAATAAAAAAATAATAAAAAAAAAACAACAGAGGATCGATTTCAGGGTCATTTTCAAACAGTGGCAAATTGACTGTAAACAAAGTTATTATTTTAAAATTCACTAACCAAGAGACATTAAATTAATTATATTTTGATAGCGTTATGAGCTGATTTTTGCTGTAATTTGCTCTATATAAATAAATGTGAGTTGCATTGACAGTTGAATTAAGCAGACTACAGAAGGCTACAGAAGCTAGCGTTAGGGACGTGGAATGTCACCTCTCTGGCGGGGAAGGAGCCTGAGCTTGTGTGCGAGGTGGAGAAGTTCAGACTAGATATAGTCAGTCTCACCTCGACACATAACAAGGGCTCTGGAACCAGCCTTCTCGACAGGGGTTGGACTCTCTTCTACTCTGGAGTCGCCAATGGTGAGAGGCGCCGGGCCGGGGTGGCTATACTTCTTGCCCCCCGACTTAGTGCCTGTACGTTGGAGTTTACCCCGGTAGACAAGAGGGTAGCCTCCCCCCGCCTTCGGGTGGGGGGACGGATCATGACTGTTGTTTGTGCCTATGGGCCAAACGGCAGCTCGGAGTATCCACCCTTCTTGGATTCCTTAGAGGGAGTACTGGAGAGTGCTCCTTCTGGGGATTCCCTCGTTCTGCTGGGGGACTTCAACGCTCACGTTGGCAGCGACAGTGAGACCTGGAGGGGCGTGATTGGGAGGAACGGCCCCTTGATCTGAACCCGAGCGGTGTTTTGTTGTTGGACTTCTGTGCTCATCACAGATTGTCCATAACAAACACCATGTTCAAGCATAAGGGTGTCCATATGTGCACTTGGCACCAGGACACCCTAGGCCGCAGTTCGTAGTCGTGTCATCGGACTTTCGGCCGCATGTCTTGGACACTCGGGTAAAGAGAGGGTCGGAGCTGTCAACTGATCACCACCTGGTGGTGAGTTGGCTCCGATGGCGGGGGAGGATGCCGGTTAGACCTGGCAGACCCAAACGTATAGTGAGGGTCTGCTGGGAACGCCTGGCAGAGTCTCCCGTCAGAAAGAGCTTCAACTCCCACCTCCGGGAAAACTTCAACCATGTCTCGGAGGAGGCGTGATGTGGTCGCAAGGTAGTCGGTGCCTGTCGTGGTGGCAATACCCGAACCCGTTGGTGGACACCGGGGGTGAGGGATGCCGTCAAGCTGAAGAAGGAGTTCTACCGGGCCTTTTTGGCCTGTGGGACTCCTGAGGCAGCAGACAGGTACCGATGGGCCAAGCGGAGTGCAGCCACGGCGGTCGCCGAGGCAAAAGCCCGGACATGGGAGGAGTTTGGTGAGGCCATGGAGAACGACTTCCGGACGGCTTCGAAGAGATTCTGGACCACCATCCGGCGTCTCAGGAGGGGGAAGCAGTGCACCGTCAACACTATGTATGGTGCGGGTGGTGCGCTGCTGACCTCGACTCGAGACGTTGTGGATCGGTGGGGGGAATACTTTGAAGACCTCCTCAATCCCACCAACACGCCTTCCAATCAGGAAGCAGGGCCTGGGGACCCGAGAGTGGGCTCTCCTATCTCTGGGGCTGAGGTTGCCGAGGTGGTTAAAAAGCTCCTCGGTGGCAGGGCCCCGGGGGTGGATGAGATCCGCCCGGAGTTCCTCAAGGCCCTGGATGTTGTGGGGCTGTCATGGCTGACACGACTCTGCAACATTGCGTGGACATCGGGGGCAGTGCCTCTGGATTGGCAGACCGGGGTAGTGGTCCCCCTTTTTAAGAAGGGGGACCGGAGGGTGTGGTCCAATTATAGAGGGATCGCACTCCTCAGCCTCCCCGGTAAGGTCTATTCAGGGGTACTGGAGAGGAGGGTCCGCCAGATAGTTGAACCTCGGATTCAGGAGGAGCAATGTGGTTTTCGTCCTGGCCGTGGAACTGTGGACCAGCTCTACACCCTCAGCAGGGTCCTTGAGGGGAATTTGAGGGGGAATTTGCCCAACCAGTCCACATGTTTTTTGTGGACCTGGAAAAGGCATTTGACCGTGTCCCTCTGGGATTCCTGTGGGGGGTCCTCCGGGAGTATGGGGTATCGAACCTCCTGATAGGAGCTGTTCGTTCCCTGTATGACCGGAGTCAGAGTCTGGTCCGCATTGCTGGTAGTAAGTCGAAATCATTTCCGGTGAGTGTTGGACTCCGCCAGGGCTGCCCTTTGTCACCGATTCTGTTCATAACTTTTATGGACAGAATTTCTAGACGCAGTCAGGGCGTTGAGGGGGTCCGGTTCGGGGGCCTCAGTATTGCATCACTGCTTTTTGCAGATGATGTGGTCCTGTTGGCTCCAACATACCGTGACCTTCAACTCTCACTGGATCGGTTCGCAGCCGAGTGTGAAGCGGCCGGAATGAGAATCAGCACCTCCAAATCCGAGTCCATGTTTCTCGACCGGAAAAAGGTGGAGTGCCTTCTCCGGGTTGGAGATGAGGTTCTGCCCCAGGTGGAGGAGTTCAAGTACCTCGGGGTCTTGTTCACGAGTGAGGGAAGGATGGAGCGAGAGATCAACAGGCGGATTGGTGCGGCGTCTGCAGTGATGCGGAGTCTGCACCAGTCCGTCATTGTAAAAAGGGAGCTGAGCCAAAAAGCGAAGCTCTCTATTTACAGGTCGGTCTACGTTCCAACCCTCACCAATGGTCATGAACTTTGGGTCATGACCGAAAGAACAAGATCGCGGGTACAAGCGGCCGAAATGAGTTTCCTCCGTAGGGTGGCTGGGCTCTCTCTTAGAGATAGGGTGAGAAGCTCAGTCATTCGGGAGGGGCTCAAAGTAGAGTCGCTGCTCCTCCGCATCGACAGGAGCCAGATGAGGTGGCTCGGGCACCTAATTAGGATGCCCCCTGGACACCTCCCTAGTGAGGCGTTCAGGGCACGTCCCTCCGGAAGGAGGCCCCGGGGGAAGACCCAGGCCAGCCGAGAGACTATGTCTCTCGGCTGGCCTGGGAACGTCTCGGTGTCCCCCCGGAAGAGCTGGAGGAAGTGGCCGGGGAGAGGGAAGTCTGGGCCTCCCTACTGAGTATGCTGCCCCTGCGACCCGGAAACGGCTAAGCGGGAGAAGATGGATGGGATGGATGGATTTCTGCCTTTAATGGACTTTCATAAATGGAATGAAGTTGTCACAGATCAGAAACCGTGTTCACTTAAAGGTATGACATTTGTGGAACAAACCAGCCTAGGTTTACAGAGTCAAGCTCAAGTATTTTAAAAGTTACACAAGATCAGAATGAGAACGAGAAACACGTCGACTGTTGCTCCGCCTTCAATTAAACCAATCAGAGGCTGGAATCAGACACTTCACTTCATCTTTGTTTTAATCTCCATCTCACTCTCCTTTTCTGTCTGGAATGATTCTGAGTAAATGGGTGAAAGTTGTAGACGGGGGCTTCTCGGGGACTTTCTAGAGAAGTGGGAGGCATATTTGCGAACGCGTTTCCTGTGTCGCCCACGGCACATGGTCCACGATTAAACATTGCATTGACTTCTTCCTCCGTAGAGCGGTGTTGACACGGTTAGTTCCATTATTCTGACCAGCACACGCACTAGTCAGCAAATTAATGACGTTTTAAAACTGCTGACACAAGTTTCGTGCAGCTTCACTCATTGTAAAAAAAGATGTAAGTCCGTGAGGGAAAAAAATGACTACAAAGATGGCGTCTGGGTTTTTCATATATATGAAAGCCAAGGAAGGGAGAAGACGTGTTTTCAGAGCTCTCTCCGGGAAAGCTATACTCCCGTCTGATAACGCGACCTTGACTACCAGCGAGCAGCGACCAGCTGCATCTGAAGAGAGAAAACTGGGCCCAGACATGCCACCAAAAATGGAAGAGAACTTTAAGCTATTCAAAGAAGAGCTTAAAGAAATGATTAAGGAGATGAAACAGGAGATGAGACAGGATCTCATGTCCTTAAGACAAGAACTATCTACGAAGATGGAGAACATGACGAATGCCTTGGAGAAATCATTGAAAATACTGGAGAATGATGTCAAGGTACTGAAAGAAGAAAATGTAAAGAATGCAGAAAAGATAAAAACATTGGATGCGAGGGTTGAAGATCTGGAAAGAAAAGAAAGAGAAAAAGATGTCATCATCACGGGCCTAAAGATAAGGCCAAGGAGCTACGCCAGTGCAACAAGACCAACAGAGGATCAGACCAGCGAAGACGAAAAATCGATTGAAGAACAGGTGATTGATTACCTGGACTCGAAAGGCATTGAATTGAACCCAGACAACATCAACTACTGCCAGCTGCTGCCAAAACGCAAAGACACCAGAGATGTGAAAATTACATTCACCAACGTGAAATATAAAGCTGAAATAATGAAACAAGGAAGAAAACTGGCGGGAACGATGGTGTTTATGAACGAGAACCTGACGAAGCAGAATGCAAGTATCGCATGGAAAGCACGCCAACTGAAGAAAGGAGGAAAAATTGTGAAAAACTGGACCAGAGGCTGCAGGATTTACATCACACCCCCAGGAGGAGAAAATGGAAAACCCGTTCTAGTCCAAAGGATGGAAGACCTGGAAAAATACGAATGAGGTACCTAAAAGACAAGAACACTGATAAAAGTCATGGATATGGAAAGAATCACTAAAAATCATCCGCAACATCATCAACATCAACAACGGGAGATTAATCAAGTAGACGAAGTGGACCCAAACAACTTTTCACATTGGAAACAATACACGAACAGCCATTACTACACAGAGAATGACTTCAAAGTGGAAAATAAGAAGGAAAAAGGTCTGTCACTTGTTCACTGTAATTGTCGCAGTATGTATGCAAATTTTGAAGACATTAAGGATTACATCTCTACATTGTATAGATTTGATATAATAGCACTATCAGAAACTTGGATGAATGTAAAAAAAGGCATGGATTTTATGATAAAAGGATATAAATTTGTCTATAAGAACAGATTACATAAGCCAGGAGGAGGTGTAGCACTATTCATAAAAGAAAATATAGATATGGAGATAATAGAGTCTTTGAGTTTAACTGTGGAAGAAGTAATGGAATGTATAACAGTGAAAATTACAAGTCCAGAGGGACGTAAGATAATAATCTGCTGTTTGTATCGTGCACCTGACTGTAAAATAGACATATTTAATGAGAAACTAACCAAAATGATAGAAGAAATTAAAAATAAGAGATTACTGATATGTGGAGACTTCAATATAAACATTTTAAATCCTTTAAAAAATACACACATTGAAGACTTTACTAATTACATGTACACAAATGGATTAAAACCTCTCATAACGCAACCAACCAGAATTAATAAACACAGCTCAACACTGATAGACAACATCTTCACAAACATACAAAACACAGATATAGAGAGTGGTATATTAATAAATGACATCTCTGATCATTTACCAATATTTATGATACTAAACGCAAAAGAGAAGAAGAACCGTGAAAATCATAACACACAGACATACAGGAGACTGGAAGGAGAAAAACAATTAGAAAACTTTAAACAACAGATAAAAAGACAGACGTGGGAAAGTGTCTTCAATGAAGACGTGAACGTAGCATATGACACATTTACAGACACAATAACGACAATATACGATAAATGCTGCCCTTTGAAACAAATAACAATCAAAAGTAAAATAAACAATGTACCATGGATTAATAAGAAAATAGCCAACGTATGCAAAAAGAAAAACATATTATATAAAAAATATATAACAGAAAAAACATTAAAAGCAGAAATACGTTATAAAAAATACAGAAACAAAGTTAATAATTTACTTAGAGAAAAAAAAAGGGAATATTATGAAAAACAATTAAAAGAGAATAAAAACAAAAACAAAAAATTGTGGGAAATAATAAACAACATAACCATGCGCAAATGCAAAGAAAAAAATGCAGACCATTTTATAATAAACAATGTAAAAGAACACAATAAAAACATAATAGCACAAGAACTCAACAGTTTTTTCATTAATACTGGAAAAGACATAGAGAAAGAGATAAATAAACACCCAACACTTAAATGGAACCATTATGACAATGAGAAGAAAGACATTGATAAGTATCTTGTACTCGAAGAAGTAACAGAAGCAGAGGTGGACAGAATAATCACTACCAGTACTTCAAAAAAATCCAGAGACGTTAATAATCTAACTATGAGTCTAATAAAAACCATAACAGCTGAAATAACCCCGCCACTAACATATATAAGTAATCTATCATTTAAGAATGGGGTTTTCACAGAAAAAATGAAAATTGCAAAAATCAGACCGATTTACAAGGTTGGAGAAAAATGTAATTTCACTAATTATCGACCTATATCAATATTACCACAATTATCAAAAATTCTGGAAAAACTGTTTATGAACAGACTCGACAAATTTATAGAAGACAATAATATACTACATGAAGGACAATATGGATTTAGAAAAGGACGTTCAACAGCAATGGCTATAATTGACATCACGGAGAATATAAGAGAAGCATTAGAAAAAAAACTATTTGTATTTGGAATTTTTCTGGACCTAAAAAAAGCCTTTGACACAATTAATCATGATATTCTAGAAGAAAAACTTAAAAATTACGGAATAAAGTACAACGCCTTAAAATGGATTAAAAGCTATATGACAAATAGGAGACAATATGTTGACTTTGAAGAACACATATCAAAATGCCAAACCATACAATGTGGTGTTCCACAGGGTTCAATTTTGGGGCCAAAACTGTTCATTCTATACATAAATGACATTTTCAAAGTCACAAATTGCCTCAAACTAACGTTGTTTGCAGACGATACAACCATTCTATGCTCAGGTAAAGACATTAAAACTCTAATAGAGTCAACAAATGAAGAACTATTAAAAATTCAAACATGGTTAGATGTAAATAAACTAGCCCTAAACGTCAGTAAAAAAAAATTCATTAATTTCGAAAAGAGAAATAAAATGGTAGATATAAGACTGAAACTAAACATGGAAATAATAGAACAAGTAAAAGAATATAGGGTACTAGGAGTGTGGATGGACGACAAGCTGACCTGGAAAAAACATATACAAATAGTTAAAAACAAAGTTGCTAAAAGCAGTTACATCCTATGGAAGCTTCAACAAATCCTACAAACCAAATCACTTAAAACAATCTATTCTTCACTCATAGCATCACATTTAAATTACTGCTCCGAAATATGGGGTAATAACTACAAAACGTATCTTGAACCACTATTTAAACAACAAAAAAAAGCTATAAGAATTTTACATAAAGTACCACACAACACACACACAAACGATTTATTTGAGAAGTCAAAATACCTAAAACTGCAAGAAATAATACACTACAACACACAAATACATGCATTTAGGGCTTCATCAAAAAAACTACCACATCAAATCCAAAAACGTTTCACTTACAATCAAAATCCCTATGAATTCAGACATAATAATGTGTTTAGACCTAACAGGGTTAAATCTAACGTTGGCAAACATAGTACTGTGTATAGAGCCATGAACCTCTGGAACAGCCTTGACAAAGAGACACAACAGTCAGATAATCTGAAACAATTTAAGAACAAAACGAGGAGGACATTTCTCCACGCATACAGATCTCAAGTCAACTCTCCATTGAACTCTACAGCAACGACATGGAACTCATCAACTGGTCATTGAGCACCATCGACAAAATCTTCTCAACGAGGCAACTGTTACAGCACGAAATACCGTGTCCAAAGGACACATACCCAAGTGGATATGTCGTGGACGCACGAGGGAGAAGCCAGATGCTCTGTCTCTCCCAGCTGACAGTGGAGGATGTGGAGGACATCTATTTGCTAGGAGTCATGATCTTTGGCCTGCTGATGATGGGGGTATGTGTCTGTGCATGTGCCTTTCTGATGGATCGTAAGCTGAGGCGACTCTCAGAGGATACGAAGGTTCTCAGAGAGAAGAAGAACTTTACGTTTGGAGAGTTGGAGGAACGTAAACAACGACTGGAAAAGAAAGCTCGTGGAAATACGGGGGAAAAAGACTGTGAAGAGGAGTAACAACAGGAACAATGACTGTAGACGAGAACACATCACAAAAAAAAAAGAAAAAAAAAAAAAAAAAAAGGGAAGAAACGAGGTTGGATGTAAAATTATCTGTGTTCAAATTAGGGGACGGATCTGGATAAGCATAATGCTTTTTTCCGTCGCCCTTTCCGGCATGAAAAAAAAAAAAAACAATGATGTGATTTTGCTCTGAATGTCAAATGAATTTCTGTGAATGCAACCATGTCGGAAATGAACTGAATAAATAAATAAATAAAAATAAATATATATTAAGTCTCATATATATATATATATATATATATATATATATATATATATATATATATATATATAGCTAAGATCCTGTGGGACTTCCAGATACAGATGGACAGAATGGTAATGAAGAACCAACCAGACATTGTGGTGGTGGACAAAGAGCAGAGGAAAGCCGTTGTGGTTGTCATAGCAACACCTAGTGACTTCAACATCAGGAAAAAGGAACATGAGAAACTAGAGAAATACCAGGGGCTCAGAGAAGAGTTGGAGAAAACCTGGAGGGTGAAGATATCAGTGGTGCCCGTGGTCATTGGGGCACTCGGGGCAGTGACCCCCAAACTGGAGGAGTGGCTACAGCAGATCCCAGGAAATACATCAGACATCTCAGTCCAGAAAAGTGCAGTTCTAGGAACAGCAAAGATACTGAAGAACCCTCAAGATCCCAGGCCTCTGGTAGAGGACCTGAGCTTGGAGAAGAAAGAGAGAGAAACCGCCCACAGTGGGTGAGGAAGAGATTAGTATATATATATATATTAATATATATAGATAGAGGTGGGACTCGATTACAATTGTATCTACTTAATTAGAGTCTGTTATTAATTAATCAACATTAATAGTCTAACAATATTTGACAAAAGAAGCAACATTTCCAGTTGAAATGTATGTTAGTTTATGACTGAATCAATGAAAACATTAAATTATGTTAAACAACTAAATAGTGTTTATTATTTCCATCACTGAGTGCGAACATAATAATAATAATAATAATAATAATAATAATAATAATAATAATAATAATAATAATAATAATAATAATTTCAAGCTTTGTGAAATAGCGTGCTCCCAGTGTTGGTGTCATGGGGGGGCATTCACGGGCAGTGCCCCCCCAGCTGACCTACTGTCCCCCCCCCCACACACACACACACACAGACTCTTCACGGCCACTACAGGGGGATCTTTTTATTAATCAAAGATATCTGATTGGCTATCAACTGACTGTATCCATTCACTGACAGCGTACAGGAGTCTGCTACATAGATATAATATACTGTGGTGTCATTGTTTAACATGTGTGCTATTGAACGTACCCTAGAGCTGTTGTAATGTATATGTCTATGTCCTGCTCTGTTGATTCATGTGATGTCACTCACATTACTGCATCGTCACAAAGCTAAAGCGCTAAATTTTATTAAATTATCTAGTTTCTGTCTCTTTTTCAGTGCTACAGACACTTTAGTTCCTGGTGAATTACTGGTTCTGTTATTCTGTGTTGTCCTGGTCGTCCATCTATTCCTTTAAACACATCTTTGTGTTCTTTAACTCAGTCAATAGTCTTTACTTTATGTCAACTGTTCTGTGTTGATGACATTGACTCTTTCCATTAGTCCTAAAGCTACGCATGCTTTCAATCTTTCACCTTCTACCATTGACCATATACTAGCTCTACACACCCCTTTAGTAGGTACAGTGGGTCATTAGAAGTTTTTATTATGCACTCTGGGCTTTTCTGTGTCCAGTTTCAGCGTTACATCTGTACTATTCACATCTATCTTTGTGATCCATTCAGTGTCGTCATCCTCCATCAGATCCACGTACACTGGAGGCTCCTTTTCTTCTTTATCGCTCAGGTTGGGATGCTCCTCCTCCTTTGTCCACGACTGTTACAGTTTCCATGAGTGTCCTCACATAATGTCCCAAACTCACATAAAGGACTTTTTAGTGACATACTGTTCAGTGGACTGTGTGTGCACTACTGGTAGAATATCTGTATCACAACCTCATACTTGTCTTTTTCATAGCGACTCAGCCATGCTATTGTTAGCAGCTTAGCTATCTTCTTCTTTTCAGCATCATCTTCTAGACCAATAGTAAACAGTAAAAACTTTGTTTAAAATCTTTCCAGTTTTCATCAACGTTTCCTGTTAACTTTAACTCGTCTGGTTGGTGAAGTGGATTCATCTTTTCATTCTTTTATCCATGTATTAATGAGACTTACACACACTAAGTCAGTGTTTTATTATTCTCCTCTCTATTAACACACACTGGGTTACACTACCATAGTGTACAACTACTGTACATGCAATATATCAATACACTGATGGTTTCATAAATGATTTAATGTGTGTGAGATGATCAGATCTCAGCAGGGAGGCCTTAGCGTCTTTAAGGTCAGCGTTGGATGCTAACGCTAACGCTAACAATCTCAGTGAATTCTTTCAGTTTCAACGTGTTTGAAATGTTTGTAAATTCATTGTTGAAATCATGGAAATGTTTTATGTTTTTACCACAAACACAGTGGAAAGTTTCTCAAATACATTTTTATTTTAAAAGCACAAGTTGATATAAAGAAAGTTAAGACACGTTGAAATACACACACACTTCACAGTAGTACACAATTCAACACAACACAAAATAAATCAATCGTTACATGTTATGGGAGCAGAAAGAGCTAACCAATGCTAACACAACATGCTAACCCATGCTAATGCAAAATGCTATCTGAGCTATAATCAAACTTACACAATGATCAATAAAAACCATTAAGTAGCAGGGTTGGGGTTATTTACATTTTACAATTACAATTACATTTTCAATTATTCATGTTCAGTGACAAGATTATTAATCAAACACTTTAATCCACTGACGTATAGTTCAGACTAATTAACGTCCCTCAGAGATGGACCAGGATTAGAACCAACAACCCTCTGACTACAGCTTCATTAACAGTTACAACTCAACCTTGTTAGGCTTCATAATCAATGAAAATATTGGTATTCATATTTGGTGTGTTATTCTGTCAGTATACCACTACATTTATATTACTTTAAAAATGGTAAAATGAACAGAAGTGACAGGTAAAGTTAATATAAAACATATTTTAATAATGAATAACTATGTTTGTGTCAGACATAAAACTGTAACATGTTTACACTGGTTTGTGTTAAATCGTAAATGACAATTTAATTAAATCAATTACAATTCAATTATGATTACAACAGCATGTATTGTCAACTACAATTACAGTTATAACAAGTAAAAGCAGTTTGCTTTTAAAGACGTGGTTTAGAAAAATTTGGCTCATTAATTCTAAATTACAGACTTCCTGTTGAATTTAAGTTACAGGTCCACTGCATATACCTACAGGATGCCATCCAGCTAGTTCAAACCAGTGAAAAGTTACAAACTCTGGGTGGCGCTAACGAGTCAGGAGATTGAATAAAAAACAAACTGATAAATGTCATTAAACTGTACCCCCAGGAATGACCTCAAAAATATAAGTAACGTGTCAGAAGAAGAAACAATTCTTAATGACGTGATAATTGTAATAATGCTCAATAATATTTGAGGCCAACCCTACGTCGTCCCATCACCACAGTGGAGTTAGAAGCTCCTAAAAGTCCTCCAGTGAACAACCATGTGACCTGTAACACCAGATTTACACTGGATCCGTAACGTCTGCTGTGTCATCATTAGCGATGACTCAGCAGATCTCTCTAATTCATGTGTAATCATTCAACCATGGATAAGTGCAGTATTTATATGTGAAATAGGATTTAAAAGTGCTCAGATCAGGTAGAAATTAGACAATTAGACATGTTGGTCAAACATGAACAAACGTAGCTGCTGCTATCAACAATAGTTTCATATGCTACGCACTAATTCATATGTGTACACTGTAGACATAGTTAAATCTTTCTTTTTGTGTTTGCATTTGTGTTTTGTACTCCAGGGCCACCGTAGTTTTCAGCTAGAGTCCAAAACACACAATTTTTGGGCCTAAAGAAAGTGGTGATTAGAGTGAAATAAGTGTAACATAGTTAATGGTTCGTTATTGTGTCTTTGCACTACTTCCTGTTCTGCACAGGCTTATATTTGTTAAAGTGCTGCAGCAGCTCCAGTGTCTGGTAACAATAAAAGGTTTACACAGTGTCGTCAAACAGGAAGTGGCCATATTGGAGGTACTCAGCGGGTAAACAAAGCAGATCCCTAACATGGAACTAAAAGAAATGATGAATTATTACCGTGTTTTCGGCTGTACCAGTCATCAACAAAAACATTCAGCGTTTATAGACGGTAAAAAGATAAAACACAGTTATCAGAGGAAAGGAGGAGCTAGTGGTTAGCAAAGCTAAACCAGGATCTACGAGGCAAACATCTGGACAACATCTGAATGTGTTCGTCTCATTTCTTATCAGGTTAGTGAATTGTTGATATCAGCAGCTCTGAACTCATTTTAAAGTGTGATGATAATAATATAATTCATTATTGACTTAATGTAATCACATTTAATATCCTGCTACAGTAGCAACACAGATGTTAAAATGTAGAGCTGTATTTCTCATTGTATTCCAGGTCAAAGGTCAGATCTTTATCTAAAGGATGATCCAGATATGGTTAAAACAGGATATAGATATAGATTCTCTGAGTCATCATTGATCTAACTCGTATAGATCTGCACCACCAATAAACAATAACTTTTCACAGTCCTTCCCTCTATGTCTTTACATCTAGAACCTATTTTAAGGAGCTTTTCTGTGGTTTCAGACATTTATCCATCGCAGTGTTTACCTCTGAGTACCTCCAATATGGCCGCACATCCGGGTTACTGCCCAGTCTGAGTATCTGCTGCAGAATGATTAACATCTGTTTCAGAGAAGTTACGGATCCCATGGATAATTATGTGTAAACGATGTGTAGTGAAGGTCACACACGCACACACACACACACACGCACGCACACACTATCTGAGGACTATTGTTACATAAAGTAACACACAGTGGAAGTTTCACAGAAACCATCACATTAGCATCTGACCTGTGAGGCTCGTTAGCATCATGTTAGCCATGATGGAGCCTCACCTCTAGATGCTTGATGCTAGCCTGAGCTCAGGCTAACTGCTAGCTTAGGCTAACACCAACTCAGAACATTACTGTCGGGGTTCAAAGGGTCCAGGATCAGCTGATTAGTAGCTTCCCACACTGGTTCCCCTGGAGACAGGAAGTAGAGAACAAAACATTAGCATCTACTAGCCATTAGCATTAGCCTAGCTCTGGACTCAATCAATGATGTGCTCTTACTTTGTGGTATGTAGGTAGCTGTCCATCTGCAGCAGACACTCCACGGTCTCCATCATCTGGTCCTGGACACGTGAGGAGGACGTGCTGTCACACACTGAGGCCTTCATAGAGAGTACGGCACATTGGAGCACGCTCATTCCTAACACACACACACACATGCACACACACGCACACGCGCACGCGCACGCGCACGCGCACACGCGCACACATACACATACACATACACACACACAGAAAACACACACACAAACAGAAAACACACACACACACACACACACACACACACACACACACACACACACACACACACACACACACACACACACACACACACACACACACACACACACACACACACACACACACACACACACACACACACACACACACAGTGATCATTTAACTGGGCAGCAACTCCTAAAACCAGTATTGTAATAAAAAGCTATAAAATATACATTTATAGATGTTGGCGATATTGTAATTAATAAATTAATCAATAAATTGAATACTTGATATATCTAGAATATCACCCAGCTCTACATATAACGCATTTTCAAATGTATTGAACCAACAGAGAACAATAACATTGTATTTCATAATAAATTAAACTAATGACCTAAAAACAAATGTAAAAGTGCAACAATTAAAAATAAAGAAACATTGTTTACAATCTGTGACAAAAAGCTTAAAAAACTAAAATTACTTTTTATGTCAGATATTGAAAATGTGTTTATTGTTCTGCTCAATGTGAAATACATGTTGATGTAAATCATAATTTTAAACTTTAGTTTCACGTTACATTTTAATTCTTATGCTTTCTCATTATAACTTTCTTTGTGTGTTTATCTTATTATTAATTATCTTTATTATTAATGAACTTATTATTACAGGAAGTCTTCATGACATAATAAACACACAGAGCTTCACCTGCTTCATCAGTAGCTTCAACGTCCACATACACACCACACATCATCGCACACTTCACTGCCTGTGAGAAAGAAAAACAATGTTTACAAGAAATTAAAACATTGTTTACAAGAAAGAAAAACAATGTTTACAAGAAATTAAAACATTGTTTACAAGAAAGAAAAACATTGTTTACAAGAAAGAAAAACATTATTTACAAGAAAGAAAAACATTGTTTACAAGAAATTAAAACATTGTTTACAAGAAAGAAAAACATTATTTACAAGAAAGAAAAACATTGTTTACAAGAAAGAAAAACATTGTTTACAAGAAATTAAAACATTGTTTACAAGAAATTAAAACATTGTTTACAAGAAATAAAAACATTGTTTACAAGAAATAAAAACATTGTTTACAAGAAATAAAAACATTGTTTACAAGAAATAAAAACATTGTTTACAAGAAATAAAAACATTATTTACAAGAAATAAAAACATTGTTTACAAGAAATAAAAACATTGTTTACAAGAAAGAAAAACATTGTTTACAAGAAAGAAAAACATTATTTACAAGAAAGAAAAACATTGTTTACAAGAAAGAAAAACATTGTTTACAAGAAAGAAAAACATTGTTTACAAGAAATAAAAACATTGTTTACAAGAAAGAAAAACATTGTTTACAAGACAGAAAAACAATGTTTACAAGAAAGAAAA
>NC_041056.1:44159473-44199473 GCF_900634775.1 Gouania willdenowi | reverse complement strand
GATGAAAAAAACACCTAAAGCAGCATAACATTAGTAATGATGTGAGCATGTCTGTGGTGTGTGATGTCACTAATGTGTGTCACAGAAAGTGTTCCTTAAGAAACGGTGTTCAGGTGGGCGGAGCCAGGTAGAAACCCAGAGTTTCTTTGATAAAACCTGACAGTGACCAGGTTTAGTTCATGGACAATGTTACCATGGTAACAGTCTCAGAGAAGAACATACCTCATGTTTTGGAATGAGATACTCAGAGTTTGAACATAACCTGCTTTATGGAATAAACCTCTGGTTTACAAAAAAGAAAAACATTGTTTACAGGAAAGACAAGCAGCGATAGATTCATTAATGTATTCATTATGACATCATAAGGTTATCATGAGTTCTTTCTACAGCTTTTCATTCTGATGATGATGATGACTTGTGTTCTTAAAGATGTGCCGTAAATGTCACACAACAGACATGAATGAGTTGTAAAGTTAGACATTGTGTCTTTAACCCAGGGTTTTTCAACCTTGGATCATGACCCCATGTGGGGTCGCAGGGAAATAAAATGGTGTCGCCTGAAATGGATTCATTTTATAACCTAAGAACCAACTGTAGCGTATCATTAGTGAAACAAAGTCTGAATAATTACAGGTTAGTGTTGTTAAAAAACAGGTTGAGGTGGTTTGGTGGGTGTGGTTATTACACTGCATTATTACATTTATTCATCATGTGAGAACCTGTAACTCAAACCAATGATCCACTGTTAATGTGATGGGATGATATCGACTAATAATAACTAAAAATAACTACTAATAAGTAATAATAATTATTAATATTAATAATAGCATTGTTTTGACCTGCAGAACTCGTATGTAGCCCCTCTCAGCGCTGAGGTGGAGGAGGGTCTTTCCTGACATGTTCTTCACGTTGACGTCAGCTCCCAAATAGATGAGGTCAGCAACAATCAGGGGGTGGTTGTTCTGGGCGGCGTAGAGGAGGGGGGTCTGAGGGATGAAAATATACATTACATCATCTCTATCAGTCACTGATCATTTACATTTATCAATTACAATTACATTACATCAATTATCCATGTTCAATTACAATTACGTTCTCAATTACTATTCATCACAATTACTGATCCTTTCATAAATAACCTTATTAAACGTAACCTTCCTCTAGTGTTAGCTTTCTGTTAGCATCTCTAATGCTAACGGCTCAGTTTGACCCATGTCTATAATCAGCTGTAAAATACACTAATAAATATGATCAATCATCTAATTAGTTTATCATCTATTGATTACCTTGTTAGGATTCATAACCAATGAATATATTGGTATTAATATTTATGGTGTGGGCGTCTGAGCCTTTTACTGTCACTATAAACATAGATTTATATTTATATATATATATATATTATAATAGTAAAATGATCTTCAAGAGAATTGACAGGTAAAGTTGATGTGAAACATATTTTAATAATTATTAACTATCAATGCATGTGTGAGACATAGACCTATGACATGGATCCACTGGTTTGCATTTACTTAAACAACAGATGTTTTCAATTACAATGATAATAATGTCATAATTGTAATGAATTATCATTATAATTGTAATTGTAGCTACCATTCCATCACAGTCTCTGAGGTCCAGTCTGCAGAGAGCAGACATTCTTTTAGCGATAGCGTAGCCAAGGAGCCTCTTCCCAACGCTGGCCGCCTTATGGAGAGCACTGTACAGACATATATTAAATACATATACTGTACTGTGATAAAGTCTGACAGACAATCATTGTTCTGGATGTTTCTGTTGAGATCATGTGATTCATGACGACAAAGAACAGAAGTATGTCTGTATCCACCCCCCCCCACACACAGCTTTACCCAGTCATTACAGTACTGATCACAGTACCTACTGATGATCACAGAAACATCTGGATTTATAAACCAATCACTAGATCAAATCTTATTGGATGAAGCATTTCACATGAGTACATGGCTACACGTGTTAGCATTAGGACATCCCTCTACAGATCCTTTAGCTTGCTCTTTGCTAACCTCCTAATCCACACATTTCAGTTCATTTCCTGCTCTGTTTACATTGTGATTTTAATCTCTGACTGTGATTTTAATCTCTGACTGTGATTTTAATCCCCCACGCTGTGATTTTAATCCTCTACGCTGTGATTTTAATCCTCTACGCTGTGATTTTAATCCTCTACGCTGTGATTTTAATCCTCTACGCTGTGATTTAATCCCCTATGTTGTGATTTTAATCCCCTACGCTGTGATTTTAATCCTCTACGCTGTGATTTTAATCCTCTACGCTGTGATTTGAATCCTCTACGCTGTGATTTTAATCCCCTATGTTGTGATTTTAATCCCCTACGCTGTGATTTTAATCCTCTACGCTGTGATTTTAATCCTCTACGCTGTGATTTTAATCCTCTACGCTGTGATTTAATCCCCTATGTTGTGATTTTAATCCTCTACGCTGTGATTTTAATCCTCTACGCTGTGATTTTAATCCTCTACGCTGTGATTTTAATCCTCTACGCTGTGATTTTAATCCTCTACGCTGTGATTTTAATCCCCTACGCTGTGATTTTAATCCTCTACGCTGTGATTTTAATCCCCTATGTTGTGATTTTAATCCCCTACGCTGTGATTTTAATCCTCTACGCTGTGATTTTAATCCTCTACGCTGTGATTTTAATCCTCTACGCTGTGATTTTAATCCTCTACGCTGTGATTTTAATCCTCTACGCTGTGATTTAATCCCCTATGTTGTGATTTTAATCCCCTACGCTGTGATTTTAAAAGAGATAAAAATAGACATAGGGTTAGGGTTAACCCTGACCTCTGATACTGTTACATTACAATGAGTCACTGGTTAGAAATGCTCCAGTTTGTTTACAGAGCGTAATTAACAATAGTAATTAACATTGAATTACATTAGAAAAAATAATAAACAGCCTGTGGTTTGTTCCCCACAGACTGAAACATTCATACATACAGTACCACACTTATTATTATTAGTATTATTATTATTATTACTAGTCCAGTGCCCGTCTGAAGTATGTATTCATATAGTGGGAGGAGCTTAAGTAGAGTTGTCAATTATGACCAAATGAGTATGTGTTTGAAGGTTGTGTGTACATAGAGGTGTACATACTGTACTCTGTAGTGTTATAAAAGGTTTATTTATGGGTGTAAAATAAAATAGTGTGTGTGATTTATCTGGTTTATTTCTATGAGACATAAACATATGATATATAGATAAAGGTTTCACCAATGTTTGCTGGACTTAAGTAAATAGATAATAAATGTACCAGAGCATCCCCTGTCTTTAGACCCTACCTCAGCAAAGAAAAACACAAACTTAATTAAACATGTCATGTACGTCCAACATACGACCAGTAAAGTGGTGGGTTTTACACTAAAGAGGCCCCTCCCATTTATCCAGGCTTGGGACTGGAACACAGCAACACACTGAGTGAGTCCTTTAGTGGCTGGATTCCCACCACCACACCATGTTAGAGGTTAGTTTGTTAGTGGGTTAGTTCTTAGTAGTAATAGTACGTAGTATCAGTGGGCGTGTCCCTCAGACGCTCCTCCCTCTCATGTCTCGTTTGGTCTAATTAGTGTTGATTTCAAAATCAAAATAAACGTTTTGAAATGTAATTACTAAACAAGTTAAAAATAAAAATCTAGTAACTATAATATGAAAAAAACTATATTATTAATAAACAATATTAAATAGTGATAAAGTAAAATAATGATAATATAGTAATAATAATAATACAATGAGAATACCATTAACTATAATATAAAATAATAAGAAATAATGAGAATATAATGGTAATTATAAGAATAGCAATAACATACAGTAATACAGTAGTAGTACAATTAAACATTAATTATAATAATATTAGCAATAACAAAACAATGACAATCCAGTAACTATAATACAACAATAAACATTGTATTTTTGTGCATTTTTTGTATAATTATTGTTTATGTTGCCATTGTCGTGTGATTCTGGAGTCATTTTGTATCTTTTTGTATAAATATTTAGTTTTGTGTATTTTGAGTCATTTTAATGTCTTTGTTGTCATGTTTGTTGTGTGTGTGTGTGTGTGTGTGTGTGTGTGAATCCATTCTATGTAGCACCGTCTACGTAACATGTAAAAACTTAGATCTGACTGTAACACTACAGTCACTACCTCCCTATGGACAGGTGTAGTGACACAGACTGTAACCAGACTAAATGGTGGTTCGTTATACACTCAACACTCACATACCTGCACATGTGACGTAGACGGTGATCGATAGTGAAGCCCACCTGATCAACGTGTGTGTGTGTGTGTGTGCGTTTCGTCATAATAGTATAGATTATATTATTCTAAATGTCATCAACATTAGTCTGAGTAAAGTAATACATAGCAACACAGGAATAGCAGCTTCATATATACAGGTGTGGAGGAGCTAGCATTAGCATTGAAGAGTTGGGAGCTAACTTACGTCCTGCCGTGTTGATCAGTGGACAACAGAACTGAGGATGAGATGCTGCTCAGCAAACGTTCCTCTTGCTGAAGCTGAGCCCAGAACAACTGTGGTCCACTGTGAGCAGACGACCAATCATCTTCTCCTCCAGCAGGTTCCCCATGGTTCCTCATGGCTCTGCAGCCGCTGTATCTGGAGCCAGGAGAGGAACCAGGAGCAGGAACTATTTCATCATCCTCATCACAGGGGGGTCCTGGACATGAGAGAGAGGAAACATATAGACATGAGAAGGTCATGAGAGGAACATGAAAAAGACATGGGATGGACATGAGAAGGACATGAGATGGACATGAGAAGGACACGAGAAGGACATGAGATGGACATGAGAAGGACATGAGATGGACATGAGAAGGACATGAGAAGGACACGAGATGGACATGAGAAGGACACGAGAAGGACATGAGATGGACACGAGAAGGACATGAGAAGGACATGAGAAGGACATGAGAAGGACACGAGATGAACATGAAATGATCATGAGAAGGACATGAGATGGACATGAGAAGGACATGAGAAAAACACGAGAAGGACATGAGAAGGACATGAGATAAACATGAAATGATCCTGAGAAGGACATGAGAAGGACACGAGAAGGACACGAGAAGGACACGAGATGGACATAAGGACACGAGAAGGACACGGGAAGGACACAGGAAGGACATGAGATGAACATAAAATGATCATGAGAAGGACATGAGATGGACATGAGAAGGACATGCGAAGCACACGAGAAGGACACGAGAAGGACATGAGATGGACATGAGAAGGACATGATAAGGACATGAGAAGGACATTGAATGATCATGAGAAGGACATGAGATGGACATGAGAAGGACACGAGAAGGACACGAGAAGGACACGAGAAGGACACGAGATGGACACGAGATGGACATGAGAAGGACACGAGAAGGACATGAGAAGGACACGAGAAAGACACGAGAAGGACACGGGAAGGACACGAGAAGGACACGAGATGGACATGAGAAGGACACAAGAAGGACATGAGAAGGACACGAGAAGGACATGAGAAAGACATGAGATGGACATGAGAAGGCCATGAGAAGAACATGAGATGAACATGAGATGAACATGAAATGATCATGAGAAGGACATGAGATGGACATGACAACAGCATGAGAAGGACATGACAACAACATGAGAAGGGCACGAAATGGACACAAGAGGGACATAAGATGGACATGAGAAGAACATGAGATGGACATGAAATGAACATGAAATGAACATGAAATGAACATGAAAAAAACATGAGATGGACATGAGAAGGACATGACAATAACATGAGAAGGACATAAGATGGACATGAGAAGAACATGAGATGGACATGAAAAGAACATGGGAAGGACATGAAATGAACATGAGAAGGACATTAAATGAACATGAGAAGGACATTATATGAACATGAGATGGACATGAGAAGAACATAAGAAGGACATGAAAAGGACATGAAAATAACATGAAAATAACATGAGAAGGACATGAAATGAACATGAGAAGAACATGAGAAGGACATAAGAAGAACATGAGAAGGACATAAGATAGATATGACAACAACATGAGAAAGACATGAGAAGGGCATGAAATGAACCTGACAAGAATATGAGAAGAACATGAGAAGGACATGAGAGAACATGAGAGGGACATGAGATGGACATGACAACAACATGAGAAGGGCATGAAATGGACACAAGAGGTACATAAGATGGACATGAGAAGAACGTGAGATGGACATGAAAAGAACATGAAAAGGACATTAAATGAACATGACAAGGACATGAGATGACATGAGATGGACATGAAATAAACATAAGATGGACATGAGATGGACATAACAAGAACATGAGAAGAACATGAGATGGACATGACAAGAACATGAGAAGGACATTATATGGACACAAGAGGGACATAGGATGGACATGAGAAGAACATGAGATGGACATGAAAAGAACATAAAAAGAACATGAGAAGGACATTAAATGAACATGAGAAGGACATGAAATGAACATGAGATGGACATTACAAGAACATGAGAAGAACATGAGAAGTACATTATATGGACATGAGATGGACATGAGAAGGGCACCAGAAGGACACTAGATAGAAATGAGATGGACATAAAAAAGAACCTGACAAGAATATGAGAAGAACATAAGAAGAACATGAGAAGGACAATGAGGAGTCGTCTGAACAGATCACAGAGTGTTTTTAAAAAATAGGGACCTGTGAGGGCCAGCTGAGGAGATTCTGGGGAGACGTTGATGAAGTAGTTGTGCGTGTGAGGAGGAGATGAGGTATGGAGGTCCTGAGGTCCTCCTCCAGGACCTCGATGATGATAGACAGCTCATCATTGGTGGAGTGTTGTTGCTGAGAGATGAGGATGAAGATGGAATCCAGAGTTAATCAAAGTGTGGATGATTTACAGACGTGTCTGTCACTGAGAACACACACACACACACACACGCACACCCACACACACACACACACACCCCCTCCCGCACACACACACACACACACACACACTCTCGCACACACACACTCCAGTACACACACACACACACACACTACAGTACACACACACACACACTACACACACACACTTCATCTTCATCTTCATCTTCTGCACTTTGGAGCGACTCTTCACTCGTTTCATTTCTCCTGAGAAAGAAAACATTTGAACTTTGTGTTTCATTAGTGTGTGTGCGTGCGTGCGTGCGTGTGTATGTGTGTGTGTTACAGCACGTTTAAAGGCTTTACTTTACCTTTCACTGAACTGTCACATCTCTCCTGTAGAAACACAACACACAACTGTCAGGACATTTACTAGTGTGTGTGTGTGTGTGTGTGTGTGTGTGTGTGTGTGTGTGTGTGTGTTATAATATCTTCACAGTCAAACAGCAGCTATAACTGCTTTGAAGAATATTGAAGAATAAAATGAATGTTTTAACGTTACGTTTTAATAATAAAGAGTGAAACTGGAACATGAACCACATCATGTGTGCACGCTCATGTTAGGACATGTGCCATGTGCTGCATTCCTTTTTCAAAATAAAGCTCCTGGAGGCTGAAACTACACCTTCACTCCATTAGAACAGTTTTTTCTAGGGCTGGGCAATATATCGACATTCAAAATATATCGTGATTTCTATTTCTGTGATATGGAAAATTATATCATTGTATTTTTTTTAATATCTTATTTTGTATAAAAATAGTTTTAGGAGTCGCTGCTTTCACTACTTCTCAGAACAGAAAGAGAATCTCAGTTAGATGATCACAGACCTTCATCTAAACAAGCCACACTACAGAACTCACTCACACATGCTGTCCCTTAGACCAGGAGTTCTCAAACTTTTTAAAATAAAGGTTCCAGAGAGCGGGGACCCCTACTGTAGGGGGGGAATAAAGGGGAGAGTTTTTTGGGGCCCATTCATGAAAAAAAGTCGGAACATTTACTTTAAAATGGTAAATAATGGGGATGGAAAATTATGAATGTGGTTAAATTGGCAAAAATAATCAGTAAATCTGGTGAAAAGAGGTTAAAAGTGACAATAGTGGGTCAATATATGTGACTTTAGGTGTAAAAGTGGTAGAAATGGTTTATAAGTGATGAACATGTCTGGAAAGTGGAAAAAATGTGTAGAAAATTAATTAAAATGTGATGTAAAAGTGTCAGAAATGGGAGAAATGTAGCAAAAATACATTAAAAGGAGCAAAAATATGGAAAGAAAAAGTGATGAAAATATGTTAAAATATGGTGAGTTGTAGAAAAATGGTAAAAATAAGCAAAAATGAGCTGAAATTGTTCAGAAAATATTCTTTGTTTCTTGAATGCATCTGGTGACCCCCTCCCAGTGTTTCACAACCCCAAATGGGGTCCTGACCCCAAGGTTGAGAACCCCTGCCTTAGAGGAAATGTCACATATTGATCAGTTGTTAATAAACGTGTGGCATTTTTCATCAGCGAATTTAACCCAGAATTGTCTTTCTGGTCAGACTTTAATAAGTTAATAAAGATTGAAATATGTATCGTATATATCGCCATTTCCAGAAAAAATATTGTGACATGCGTTTTGGTGGATATCGGCCAGCTCTAGTTATTTGTTCATTAAACATAGGTTAGAGGGTATGGCATGGTCATGTCAAAATAACAAATACATTTAAATGAAGACGTTAAAAATAAAGGTGTTGACCTTTATTTGTTGAGGGTCAACGCCCTTGGCCACGCGGATGTTCTTCAGCAGCTCTTTAACGGGCATTCTGACACGTACGCCCACGTACATGTTCCTGCTGAAGCATCGCACACCTGGACGAGAGAAGGTAAAGTTAGCTGTGTGTGAACAAACACAGATATTTAGTCTAGAATACTAAGTGTGACTAATGACAGTGTTGGTTGGGGGCGTGGTTAACCTGAGGTGTTCTAAACCTGACCTGCAGCATTCATGTCACTGCCTGTAAGTCCTCAATGTTTCATAATGACTGAAACACCCAAAAACATTATTAATATAATCAAATGTATGGCTAGATGAATTTGTACTAACCTCAACCTAAATTAATATTAATGCTTCAAAGAATAATCTATTAAAAATAAGCAGAAATATTTAATTAGCACTGACTCATACATTAAATAGTAATGTGAAGTAGGGTGACCGTATTCTGATTTCAAATAAAGAGAAACTTGGGTCGACCTCGTCATACTCTACCTCATAACGGCAAAATACAATACCATAAAAGGGAGGAGCCAAGATGGCGTCCGGTGCGCATCGTTTTGCTTGGGCTCCTGAATGTTTCAGGCACTGTATCCGCTAAAGACGATACAACAAAGTGACGTTTTAAACCCGCTAGTATCTCTATAAAACAATGCTTCTGAGAAAAGTATGTTTCTTACTAGAGAAGCTAAGCTAACTGGAATGCTAGTAGCTAACTAGCAAACATATCAATACTAGCTAAACGAGGAAAGGGGATGGAAACATTATGATGGACTTTGATGATGATACATCTTCACCTCTACCTGAAACACCTTTATCACGTCCTAAACCCAATCAAACATGTGAAAGCAGCAGCAGAGATGATGATGATGATGATGAGCCACATATACACATATACTGAAAGACATAACAAGTAGATCCATATCTCTTCAACAAAAAATAGCAACAACATCTCAGATATTGTTGCTTTAAAAGAAAATGTAGAAGGACTTGAACGTGTGACAAAGACAACTAATGATAAAATACATGTGATCAATCAACTGGAGCAACTCTACAGTCAACGTTGGAACCTGAAGCTTCTGAACCTCCCAGAATCCCTCAATGAAACCACTGAAGATGTGAGAAAAGAAGTTTTTAACATCTTCTGATAAATTGCTCCTGATGAGAAAAACAAGATGTGTTTTCTGATCAACACAGTTCATTGGGTTAGAGCCCAGAGATGATCAAAGCCCACATCCAGTGATCATCCAATTCACCATGAAATCTTCAGGCAGAAGATAAGGAGAGCTTCAGTGAAGGAAAAGACCTCCTAGACAGTAAAGAAAAGGATTTATCTGATGTGGTCATTGATGGTAAAAGAGTTGCTGCTGATGTTTAGATAAAACTCTTTCTAAAGTACAATAGTTTATCCATAATTATGAATCATAAATGTTCCTCTAAAGTTTATTTATTCTGATTTAAAGATGTAATATATACTTTAAATTTACTGCTCACTACTTGTAACTGTAAATGTTTAAACACTGATGCCCAGAATTTTCTCATTTTTCCTTCATTTCTCTGATAACTTTGAAAGCTTAGGTTTGTTTATACAAAGATTATTATGATTATTTTTTCTTCAGATAGTGTACTTTCTCTTATCTTGTTCTAAGAATATTATTATTTTATTTTTTTCTGACAGATTTTAAATCACTTAATGTTGGGAATAAGAAACATCACTAAAAATAAACCATATTCCTCTTCATTCAATAAACAGATTCTAACTTTATATTGTTATAAGAAACACAGTCATGTGATACAGACAGTAAATTATAGAAAACACAATGAGGAGATTAAACATATTTCTTTCATGCTTTACATAACTCAGTAGGCGTGACTCTTTTGTTTCATAAATCTACTAGTAATGTCTTAGAAACTCTCATGGCAGAAGATTACAGATGGATTATAACTGTAATAATCAAACTAGACAATTCTATTTCCATAATATACAATGTATTTGGTCACAATGGAGTACCTCAAGCTAAAAATATGTTTTATCAGATTTATTCAAAAATTATGTATTTCACATCAGTCAAGTATCCCGTTTTAGCGTGAAACTCCCGTATTTTACCCTCTTTCCCGCCATCTTCTCGTATTAGTATTTTCCCGTAAATATCCTGTGTTTTAATGTAATAATAGTTGAAATATGTCTTATTAAACTGAACACCGTCATTAGCCTCGTGAGAACTTCCACCTGAAATGGCCTGAGTGACAGTTCTCATAATATTAGATTAGATTAGTGCTGACATCAGCAACAAACCCAGAACCAACAGAACAGAGATGATAATGAAGACGTTCTGGTGATAAAAACTAAGAACTGGTCTAAATATGTTGTAAAATATAACATAGAGTTTATCTTCATAAAGACCATCAGGATGTGACACAGTTACACGTTCTGTTAGATTAATAACTGATATTATAACGTCTACCACAGAGGAAGGAACCACGTAAGTCACCATGAAAAATCATCCAATCACAAGCTCCACAAATATACACTGTTTATAAAGTGTTAAATAATGTAAAGTCTGTAATAAATGTGTTTAATAAGTCATTAGTGAATATCAGAGAACCATATGAGTATGAGAAATTATAATAAAATATATAATAAAATAAAATGTAAATGTCTAACTTAAAGACAAACAATGTTAAATTAACAGTAAATATACAACGTGTTGACTTGTTTATAAACTGTAAGTATATTAAATAAACACATGATTCATATACACATTTATGTTTTATTTAAACTGTTTTATAATTTAGGAATTAGGGCTGGGCGATATATCGAGATTCAAGATGTATCGAGTTTTCCATTATATATAACAGCTGGGGATGTAACGATTCACTCAACTCCCGATACGATTCGATTCACGATTCATTTTACAAAATGGGACTGTACTTAAATGACTGAAAAATATTCCTTTCTTTTTTGGGGAAAAAAAACTAGAAAAAATTGTATTATTTTCCTTTTATTTTTCATTGTCAAAATAATTCCTTGATAAACTATTCAAAACAATGCAATTTAACTAAAAATAAATCTTGAATGAAATAAATAAAGGAATAATACAAATGAAGAAGAAGCTTATTAATTAAAATTCTGGTTCTATAATAAACAATACAAAACTACATAATAGTTCTTTTTCTTTTTAAAAGTGCAACTGAAAATGTATTTTATGACTTAACAATTGGACTTAAAAAAAAAAAAAAACAGTCTGCACTGTATTTACGTCAGATATTTGTTTGGACCAGCAGAGAGCGCTGGTAACCCAGTGGCCGGTTGGGATGCAGCTAAGTGTAGTGAAGAAGAGATGCTATGCTAGCAGACAGAGCTAATAGAAAAACGTGACTTTTACAGATATTCACGTAATATTACAGGTATTCTTTTGGTGCTTAAGGGGTAATGAATCATTTATGAACATGTTTAAGAGTAGAAGGCGGCCAGAAAGAAAGTATTAGCAGATTTCGCCCGCCGCCATGACTTCTGGATAGCGCCCTCTGCTGGTTAAAAAAAGTACTGCGATTCAATTTTCACAGTATCGATGTGAACCTTGATACCTATGAATCGATTTTTAACTGCCTTACGATTAATCGTTACATCCCTAATAACAGCTTATTTTGTATCTAAATACTATACTATACCATATTACAGATTACATATCACTCACACGTGCTGTCCCTTACAGGAGAAAAAAACAAAAGTGTCACATATTGATCAGCTGTTTGTTAATAAATGTCTCTGTGTAACATTTAGCATCAGTAAATTTAACCCAGAATTGTTTTTCTGATCAGACTTTATTTATTAAAATTAGTTAGATTTATATCATATTTCATCATTTAGATAAAATATATTGAGATATGAGTTTTGATTCATATCACCAGCCCTAGTAGGAATGTTTACAGTATTTTAATATTAATAAAGGTCGACCTACCAGATTATAATCACATCATTGTATTTAGTAAGTGGTTGATAAGAAGGTATTTTAGATTTATTGTACATCTATATTAAAATATAAATGATACTGGAGCTTGGTTGGTTATTTTCAAGTCCAAAACTTGACAGTTATGTTATTTACAGGGAAAACATAGACACCTGATTATAGGAGGTGATTATAATGATGATCTTAATGATTTAATAAATAGAATCATCGTAAAAAGCTTATGTTTTAAAGCTACATTTAACTGTAAAACTTCTAGTGACATTTAATGTGACTTACATCTCAACATAGGTTAAAATGAAATATTATCAACAGGCTTTTCTAGCTTAGAAAATACATTATTCACAACAGAAATGCAAAAAACTACAATAAAAAAGATACAAAATGACTCCAGAATCACACTACAAATGCAACAAAAAACATTAATTATACAAAATATGCACAAATGACGCAAAACAAAAAATTAAACAATATTTATACAGGAAGTACACAAAACGACAACAGAAATGCACAAAAATATAGAAAAAGGCTCCAAAAACAGACAAAATGACTCCAAAAAACAAATATTACAGAAAAATACACCAAACAACAAAAATATGAAAATGACTCAAAATAAACTAAACTAAATATTTATACAAAAAATACACTAAAATGACAACAGAAATCCACAAAACTACACACAAAAAACACACAAAAATACACAAAATGATTCCAAAAAACATACATTACAGAAAAATACACCAAAAAATATAAAAATGAGTAAAAAAAAACAACACATTTATCATGTGCATGTCTAATACAATTAAACCATATAAATCACACACACTATTTTACTTTGCACCTCCAAATAAACCCTTTATAACACTACAGAGTACATAATATACTGTATATATATATATTTATATATATATATATATATATATTATTTTTTCCTGCACCCCTGGCTAGAATCTCAAACTCCACCTATTAACCAGGTCGTTTCATGTCAGAGAACAGACTGTGAGAACTGTTCTGAGATAAAGCAAACGAGCTCACACACACACACACACACACACACACACACACACACGCACGCACGCACACGCACACACGCACGCACGCACACGCACGCACGCGCGCGCACGCGCACGCGCACACACACACACACACACGCACGCACACGCACACGCACACACACGCACGCACACACACACACACACACACACACGCACGCACACACACACACACACACACGATTAAGATCAATCTAATGTGAAGTAGTTCTCTGTCCTGATTGGTTGAGGTGAGTCAGGTGTTATTTACCTGTCCGTAGGCCGCTGGTCCTGCTCTCACCAGGACCAGGACCAGGTGAGAGGTCCTCAGAGTCTCGGTTCTTCCGTTTGTAGGGACCTCTCATCGTTCATCAACACAGAGGAACCACACACACTAACACACAGACAGTCAGAGGGAGAGGAGCACACAGAGGCTCCGCCCACCTCACACGTACACAGGTAGGAGGGCCGGCTCTAAATAAAAAAAAAGAGGCGTCTCTGACTTTGACACTAAATGATCACTGAGCCTGTGTTTGTTTGTCCTGTGTTCACTAAAGGGTTTAAAATTCATAAAGCTCTTTATTATTATCAGGGCGGTCCGTGGCATCGGCAGTCCAGGCAAATGTTTGGGGCGCCGGCCATCATAGGGGCGCAAAATTAGAAAAAAAATATATTAATTATATTTTTTTTATATTAATTAAACAATCAAAGCGCTTAGTAAACTAAACTTGGTAGTATTATTGATAATTAGTAAGTCTAGTTTTAATGAAAATTAAAAAAAATAGTTTTACTCCCGCCCCCCAAATCGATTGACAGGTTGTCTGAGGCGTGACGTCAGCTCGGACGTTGTTTACTGTTTACTGCTGCGTCACGTGACGTCATGTCTAAACAACCAAACTAATGATCTGATGCCCAGGGAAGAAAAAACAGAAAGAAGAGGAAAACATGGAAAAGTCAGAGGTAAGTCAGAGTTTATTAATATCCATGATAGTCAAACAAGCTAGCAGAGAGACCATGCTTATGTTAGCAGCTAGTGCTAAACAAAAACAGATAAAATACTAGCTTAACAAAAACATTGATTGCATGACAACAGCTGTATATTGAATTATTACATTACAGTTTAACATCATTTTAAGAGAACTATGTATTATTATGTACAGTACATGTAAGGAGTGATGTCACAGTTTGTGTTTTATACAGGGGGCCTAATATATATATATACATGTGTGTGTATAAATGACTTGACATGGTCTATAGAAAGGTAAACATATTACAGATGCATAAATTATTAAGAATAATGTTAATATTTCTAATTTAGCTGAGACCTTTTTACTTTAAATAAAACTGTATTTTATATGTAAACTTGTGTTTTATTAGTATTCTGTGTCAATCTACTTCATAAATAATAATAATAACTTTCATCTAATTTTATCTCCTTTGTGTTACATCTAGTCCACACAGAAGGGGTCTCACTCCCAGAAGGAACAATAGCAGACACTGAAGACAGTTACAAGTACCTCGGAATCCCACAAGCAAATGGCAACCTAGAAGAGGTGACTTGGAAAGCGGCTACGGCCAAATACCTCCAACGATTAAGGTGTGTCCGAAGAAGCCAGCTCAAGTCCCGGGCAATAAACAGCTACGCCCTGCCAGTAATCAGATACCCTGCAGGAATAATAAGCTGGCCAAAGGATGAGATACAGACCACAGATGTTAAGACACCAAAGCTCCTAACCATGCACGGAGGGTTCCACCCCAAATCCAGCACCCTGAGACTGTACGCTAGCCGTAAGGAAGGAGGCCGAGGTCTAGTGAGCGTGAGAGCCACTATCCAGGATGAAACATCTAAGATCCATAAGTACATCAAGGACAAGGCTCCAACAGATGACGTGCTCAGTGAATGTCTCAGACAATGGGGAACAGAAGATGAGGTGCTGGAGGTTCCGTCATGGGAGGACAAGCCCCTACATGGGATGTACCACCCAAACATAACTGAAGTGGTGGATATCAGGAAATGGTACCAATGTCTAGACAGAGCCGGACTAAAGGACAGCACAGAGACACTCATCATGGCTGCACAGGAGCAGGCCTTGAGCACCAGAGCAATAGAGGCCCAGATCTACCACACCAGACAAGACCCCAGGTGTAGACTGTGCAAAGAGGCCAATGAGACAATCCAGCACATAACTGCAGGGTGTAAGATGCTGGCAGGGAAAGCTTACATGGAGCTCCATAACCAAGTGACTGGTATAATGTACAGGAACATCTGTGCAGAGTATGGGCTGGAAACCCCAAGGTCAAAGTGGGAAACACCTCCAAAGGTGGTAGAGAATGACCGAGCCAAGATCCTGTGGGACTTCCAGATACAGACGGACAGAATGGTAATGGAGAACCAACCGGACATTGTGGTGGTAGACAAAGAGCAGAGGAAAGCCGTTGTGGTTGACATAGCAACACTGAGTGACTGCATCATCAGGAAAAAGGAACACGAGAAACTAGAGAAATACCAGGGGCTCAGAGAAGAGCTGGAGACTTTGGCAGGACTACGGGCCACAATCTACCAATGAACAACATGAACGAGTGAAGTAGTATGACCCTTATGCATGCAACTATTAATCCATACCTATAGTAATCACTACCCCTCTATGAATAATAGTGACAGGCTGATCTTTAGCTTTCCCTGGCTCATCATAGGTTAACCAAACTACTGGTTTAACCCGTCTCTTAGCTCTTAACTCAGGAGTTTCAGCCAATTGATTAGGGGGTGTTTTTGGAGTTTTGGCAGACCGCAAAGTCCTGAGATCTAACTCTTGTTCTGAGGCAGAATGCTCGTCTCTACGGTCTGACTCCTCTTGGGAAACCACTACTGGGGCCGTCTCAGTTTCACTGTCAAGAATAAACTCTCCTTCCTCCAGTTGTGATT
This sequence comes from Gouania willdenowi, assembly GCF_900634775.1. Lineage (NCBI taxonomy): Eukaryota > Metazoa > Chordata > Actinopteri > Blenniiformes > Gobiesocidae > Gouania > Gouania willdenowi. Next base: position 44,182,781 of record NC_041056.1, on the reverse strand, counting down.
CCTCATCTCCACTTTCTTCATTTGTATCATTCTTATCACCATCACTTTCTTGGTCATTCCCAAGATTCTCTTGTGGTGGTTGTTCTGAGAGCATGTCTCAACCCTTCTTGTACTCTTTCTCGAGTGTAGTAATGTCTTTGTGGCTCATAGTACTCACACTCTGAGGATAAATCATAATCTTGTGACAGATGAGACTCAACCATAAACTTTTTCATTGGTGTCTTGTCTTTTATTTTATTTTTTACAGAACATTTCTTGCCTCCTTCGGGGATGGGCAATAGGAAGAATGTGATCTCTGTGGACTGTTTTCAGACCACCACTTCCGATTTCTTTTTTTAGTTGATAGACAGGAAGATTTGCCATCTTGCACACTACCTGATAAGGTATAGGACTCCATCTTGTTTGTAACTTATGTTTCCCTTTAAGTCCCCAGTTCTTTAGTAAGACTCTTTCTCCGACTTCTAAGGACTGGAAACCAACTCTTTTGTCATAAGCCGTTTTGTTTATTTGATGAAGCTTGTCTGCTGTCTCCAATGCCAACTTGTATGCTTGGTGAAGGTCTTCTTAGAGCTTTGACACATAGTGTGAGTGACTCTCCACAGCTTCGTGCAATCCCAAAGCACAGGTCTACTGGCAGTCTGGCTTCGCGGCCGAACATCAAAAAATACAGTGAAAAGCCTGTTGCTTCACATCTTGTGCTATTATAAGCATGAACCAAGTATGGGACTTGTTGGCTCCACTGACGCTTCTTTTCTGTCTGTAGAGTACATAGCAAAGACAGCAACGTTCGATTGAAGCGCTCTGGTTGTGGGTCTCCTTGCGGTTGATAGGGGGTTGTCCGCGATTTATTAATCCTCATCATCTTCAACAAGTCTTTGATCAGGTGACTTTCAAAATCATGTCCCTGGTCGGAATGAATACGAGCCGGTAGACCATAGTGAACAAACAACTTGTCGACCAAGGTCTTGGCAAATGTTTGAGATGTCTGGTTCTTGGTCAGGAATGCCTGAGCATAACGTGTAAAGTAATCCGTGACCACTAAAACCTTGCTCATGTCTCTGGAATCAGTCTCCAATGAGAGAAAGTTGATACATACTAAGTTCATAGGACCACTGCTGGAAATCTGGTGAAGCGGCGCTGCTTTCTGTGCAGGAGTCTTACGCATTATGCCTTCACCACAGCTTTTGATATGCTGCTCAGTGTCTTGTGACATTCTTGGCCAGTAGAACCTCTTATGGAGTAAATCCAGGGTTCTTTCTGTGCCGAGGTGTCTTGCATCGTTGTGTACAGATCATAACACTACATCACGATATAGCTTTGGCAGGACTAGTTGACTGACTTCATCACATTGAGTGGCGTTTGGTGATGCGATAGAGTAGACCATCTCTCAGCAGGGTCAGTTTATCTTTCTCTCTTTTCATGAGTGACAGCTCAGGATTTGCATCAGACCATTGGTTCTGTTGTACAGCCTTGATCGCAGGACCAATTACTGGATCCTCTTTCTGCGCCAGGGCGAGATCTATTTCTGAGACATGTTCCAGTGACCGTAACTCCATTTTTAGTGGGAATGCGTAGATGTCTGGGACACAATCTGGGGAAGCTCCAGTTTGGTCGACACATCTGGCTGGACACTCTGGGGTCTCGGACACTTGCACCCTCTTACAGATTGACTTTACAGCTGCCTTCGGTATAGTCTCCCATTCTGTGTCATCAAAGTTTCTGGAAAGGACATCCGCATCAATGTTGTGTTTACCCGGACGGTAATGAACATCAAAGTTGTATGTGGACAATGCAGCTAACCATCTGTGCCCCACTGCATTGAGCTTTGCAGAAGACAGTACGTATGTCAAAGGGTTGTTATCAGTACGTACTGTAAAGCGAGCACCGTACAGATAATTATGAAAGCGATCTACTACTGCCCACTTCAACGACAGGAACTCAAGCTGGTGCATTGGTTACCTCTTCTCAGACTGACTTAGCTTCCTGCTTGCAAACGCAACAGGCCTCAAGTCTACCTCTTGTGACTGGTAGAGGACTGCCTCAAGTCCTTTGAAGCTAGCATCAACATGCAGTTCATAGGGCTTGGTAGGATCTGCAAAAGCCAACACTGGTGCATGGGTTAAAGAGTGGATGATCCGTTTGAAGGCTTCTGTGCAGGAATCACCCCATTGCTCTCCAAAAGGTTCTGACTCTTTCAGATAGAATTTGTTGGGATCTGCACTCTTCTTCCTGTTCTTTTGTGTTGGAACATAGCCTTTTGTCACTTCAGTGAGAGGTCTTACAATTGAAGCGTAGTTGGGAATAAATCTCTGATAATACCCGCAGTAACCCAAAAACGATCTTAGAGACTTTAGGTCATAGGGTACAGGCCAGGTGGTAACAGCCTCAATCTTCTGTGGATCAGGAGAAACACCTTGAGCCGATACAATATGTTCGAGGTACTTCACCTGCGTCTGGCAAAATTGGCATTTATCCAATGAGATCATCAGTCCTGCCTCTCCAAGACGATCCAGGACCTTGAGAAGGCGCTCTTCATGCTCCTCTAGCGACTTTCCGAAGACGATCAGGTCATCCAAGTAGACCAGGACCTGGAGGAGGTTCATATCTCCGACTGTTTTTTCCATTAAACGTTGGAACGTCGCTGGTGCTCCCGTTATTCCCTGTGGCATTCTCTTGAACTGGAAGAAACCAAGTGGGCAAATAAATGCAGTCTTCTCTTTGTCTTCCGCCGCCATGGGAATCTGGTAGTAACCACTACGTAGATCAAGCACTGTGAACCATTTACTCCCCGACAGAGAATCAAGCGCTTTGTACTGATCAGGCACTGTTCGGCTGTTGAGGAGCCTGTAGTCTATGCACATCCGAATTGTTCCATTTTTCTTTCGAACTATTACAATTGGGAAGCATATGGGCTGCGGGACTCTTTAATGATGCTGCTACAGAGTAGCTCTTGCAAGTGTTTTCTTTCGTCCTCAATGTCTGCTGGTGCTAGTCGACGTGATCTTTGGCAAAAAGGTCTTGAATCAGCAAGACCAATGGTGTGCTCAACATCTTTAGCAAGGCCAACATCCCACTCACTGACTGAGAAGACTCGGGAGCATTATCAGACAACTACCTGTCCATCCTTCTCGACATGGCTTTATGTTCCGGGAGAACAGGGTTTGGGTTAGGCTATCACTTCCATCTCGTGAATTAGGCATTCGCCTGCATAAGACAATTAAACCAAGAAATTGACTCAGAACCGTACTACTGCGTCTTTGCAGCGCGCACCTCTCTCTCCTGCAAAGTGTCACGTGTCAGAGTTGAGGATGAAGAGGACAAAAAGAGAATCAGGCAGCAGGCAGACGTAATGTTCAAAATAACAGTCCATCTTCAATGATTCAAAAACTTACAAAAACCACAATCCAAAAGGCACAAGAAAACACGAGGAAACCGGGGAGCATGGGAAAAAACGCAGTAGCACACGAGTAGGTTAACATAGACATGTCCAAAAAGCAAATAGAGAGAGAATGGGTCACACCTGGGTGGAAACAGGAGGGGGCTAATCACTGACAACCCAAACACAATGACATCACTGGTAGGAGGAGCCATGAGCAGGAATACCTGGAAACACAAAGACTAGTGTTAAAACATGAAACTAGAAGTATAATGGAAACCAAACAGAACCAACAAAGACTTACAGAACAAAAAGCGGAGAAAGATGGCTACAGACAACTAAAACTTAACAGAACCTGTTTCTGGTCTTTGGAGAGAGCAGACGTCTTTTCATTCGCTCAGACAACACGACCTTGGCTACAGCTGAACAGCCTGAAAAATTGGGCCCAAGACTGAAGGAAAATGGTGAAAAAACCGCAGGGAGGCCCTTCAGAACCCAATTTGGGTTTGGAAGAGGTCAAGGAGATGATACGCGAGGGTCTAAGAAAACTATCTGCCGAGATAAAGTCGTTGGAAAAGACGCTGGAAAACTCACTGGAAAACCTACAAAGCGAAGCAAAGGTACTGAAAGAAAAGAATGAAAGAAATGCTGAAGAGATAAAATTGTTGAACGCGAGGGTTGAACAGCTGGAACAAAAGGAAAGAGAGAAAGATGTCATCATCACAGGCCTAAAGATAAAACCCAGGAGTTACGCGAGTGACGAAGAAACAAAATCGATTGAACAACAGGTCATTGACTACCTGGAGTCGAAGGACATTGTCCTGAACCCTGACAACATCAACTCCTGCCATCTCCTGCCAAAGAAAAATGATAACAGAGCTGTAAAAATAACCTTCACGAATAAGAAATTCAAAGGAGAACTACTGAAGCAAGGAAATAAACTGAAGGGAACGAAGGTGTACATCAATGAAAACCTGACGAAACAAAATGCAAGCATTGCATGGAAGGCACGCCAAATAAAAAAAGGAGGAAAAATTGTGAGGACGTGGACAAGAAACTGCAGGATTTACATCACACCACTGGGAGAAGAGAACGGAAAACCAATCCTCATCAAAACGATGGAAGACTTGGAAAATACGGAGGATCCACCTAAACAACAACATTACTGATGGTAATCATGGATATGGACCCAGATCTATATAAACACTGGAAACAAAACTCAGACTGTGATTATTTTACAGAGACTGAATTAAATGTGGAAACCAAGAGTAAAAAAGGTCTGTCATTTATTCATTTCAATTGCTAGGTGGTGGGGTGATTAAGGATTACATTAAATTTAAATTCAGTGTTTATTGTCATATGTGCAGTTAGAAACTCGTTTTCCTGTACAATGAAATTACTACCTTGCTTATGAACTAAGATATAATAATGTGTTTATACAAGTTAAATCTAACAGTGGAAAATACAACACTGCCAATAGAACTAACAACAGCTGGATTAACCTTGATGTAGAGACAAAACAAGCTGCAAACTTGTGTGTCCAAAAGAGACATTCCCGAGTGGTGACATTATGGATGAAAAGGGAAAAACCTTCCAAACACCTTCGAAAGAGGAACTGTTCTTGAACTGGAGGAATGCTAACAACGTCTGGCAGGAAACAAGGCCAACACTAACAACGATAGAGAGGAGGAGGAATAAAAAACAAGACAACACTGACTACAGATGAGAATACACAAAAAAGGACTGTTCAGAACAACTCAAGAATGTTTGACCAGAGAGACATGTAAACCCATGTAAATTTGCGATGGTAAAACAGGGGACGGGACCCAGATAAGCAAACTGCTTCTCTCGTCTCCTTTTTCGGCATGTACAAAAAAAGTGAATGTAACCATATCGGAAATAAACTGAATAAATAAAAAAATAAATAAACCTGACACAAATTATGTGGAGCTCCTTCCTACCCTGCCACAGCATGAACAATCAGGACCTTCAAAGCCCTGCCCATCCATCCAGACTTCTGGCCTTTCTTCAGGGTTCAGTGGAAAGGAACATTTTAACTCTAACCATTTGCAGAAACAGTCCAAACATTTTGATTCACTTTCAGAACCCTTTGCCAGATTCTAATAGACAATTAGGGTTAAGGTTAGCTTCACCCTAACCCTAACCCATATCAGATACCTTTTCCCTCCTCAGATGTCATGTCCATTTGCATTTTTATTACCCACGCCAGCTTCTTCAGGTGTTGTGAATTCTCACCCACTTCACCTGCTTCAGTCCTCACCACCATCCAAAACTCTCAGCATCACCATCCATACTCCCGACTCTCTAACATACATGATTCATCTCAGAAGAACAGACCAACTAAGAGCTTCCTCCCTCATTTATATAATCAGCTTCAACTCATACCTCAGCTGCTGCGAACCTCTGGTTAAATACATCAACTCCATATACTCAGCGTGCGCTACCTAACCATTCACTCTTCTTGACAAAACCAGAAAAACGGCCACACTGGTTTCAGAAACACCTCCAACAAGTCCTCCACATCTCTGGTTTACCTCAAATCATTACTCAACCCACTCACTTTGCATCGGCACGGCCTCCACCACTGCTCCAGCAAGAATCCCAGACCGGACCATACAGGTACCGGGACTCTAGTCCTCGCAGGCCTATCGCTCCTTTGTACGTAATAATCTCCAGAATTCATGACAAGCGCATCTTCATCTCAGCTCAGTTTATTATTCCTTATTCTTCGTAGGCTGGAGGGCAGCTCTGAGTCTCCCTCCGCTACTCTCCGGAGCTCCTCCCTCTCGTGTCTGGTTACCCTCCATCACGAGCCGACGACCCTCCCAGACATTGAAGAATCATCTTCAACTCCCAACTTCTCCAAATCCCATAAAAAAATTTATGTTGATTCAGTTTTTGGATTTCTGCTGTATCCGGTGTAGAGCTGAGCTGCGTACGCTCAGGAGGGAACCTTGTAGAACCTTCACCATCACCTTATAGAACTTTATAGAACCTTCACCATCTGATATATCTTTATATCAAATATATCTTTATATCTGATATATCGTTGAAACCACAGCAGGAAGAGGCTTTAAAACCATAGTCTGTAACGTACTACATGAAGTTTCAGGTCGAACTCATACCAAGTCGGGGAGATATTTGCTCCACACACACGCACACGCACACGCACACACACACACACACAGACCTTTCTTGCTTTTATTAGTAGATACTGTAAATGATAACCTGTCAGCATTTGTTTTCTTTTGTGTAATTGTCTCTTGTGTTGTACATGGTAAAATAAACAGATTAAAAACCCTCTGCCTTCTGCTGCTGAAATACATCAACCTCACTCTATAACTTTAAATATGTGTCTACTGAAGACATAAATGTATCTTCCTCCTCTTTTGATCAAAGTCAGTTCTAAAACAACCTTCTATGTGTGCTGAGTCACAGTAGACAATGATGATAAAAACAGAAACAAATCCTGTTGGACCTGCTGCTGGTCCCTATACCTTCATTTCAAAACACTGCTGCACCTACATTTGAAATGTGAAACATGTGAAAATGACCTGAGGCTGTTTGCACTCAACAGCCTCCTGATCCACGCTGTATTTCAGCTTCAGTAACAATGAGGCTGATATGGAATCACTTTAAAAAGCCTTTCCATCACACTCTGATTATTCTGCTTCCTCTGGACTCAACATGATGGTAGTGGTCAAACATGTTCAATCACAACTATTATATATTAACATATTTTCCCCTGAAAGTCAATTACAATTATGTTCTTAATTACTAAAGTTCAAATGTAATTAATCACAATTACTGATCCTATAATAAATTACCTTATTAAACATAAGCTTCCTCTCGTGTTAGCTTTCTGTTAGCATCTCTAATGCTAACGGCTCAGTTTGACCCATGTCTATAATCAGCTGTAAAATACACTAATACATGTTATCTATCATCTAATTAGTTTATCATCTATTGATTACTTTGTTAGGATTCATAATCAATGAATATATTGGTATTAATATTTATGGTGTGGGCGTCTGAGTCTTTTACTGTCACTATACACATAGATTTATATTATTTTAAATGATAAAATGATCCTGAAGAGTAATGACAGGTATACATTATGAAACATATTTTAATGATTGTTATTTACCTCAGGGGTTCTCAACCTTGAGGTCAGGATTCCATTTGGGGTCGTGAGACACTGGAAACTTTTTCTGAACAATTGGAGCTCTTTTTACCCTTTTTCTGCAACTACACCAAACTTGCCATATTTTAAACTTGAGTGTGTACATCTAGTATTTTGGAGTAATTTGGTCATTTCAAAATGTTTATTTTAATTTGATTTCTAACCCTAACCCTATTGAGAATTAAAAAACCTTATTCAAAATGGAGAATTACTTTTATATTATTTTTATTATCAATATTATTATCAATATTGATAATAATATTCTTGTTGTTTGTGGGAAAAGTATTTCCAAAATCTATCCTGAATTATTTATTTATTAGGTTTTGTTTTTTAGCTTATTTTTTTATCATTATTTATTTTTAACAATTATTATGAATTCAATACCTAAAAAATCTAATTATTAAGTAAGAATTCAAATACCTTGTTTTTATGTAAAATATTTTGTGATTGTTGTTATACATGAAATGTTCATAACGTCTGTTCAGAATTTATTTTATTTATAATTAATATTTACAACAATGACATCTACTCAATGATACATATTATTTTCTTTGATGTTTACAGTAGAGTGTACACACAGACACACACACAGACACACACAGACACACACACACACACACACAGACACACACGCACACACACACGCACACACACACACACACACACACACACACACACACACACACACACACACACACACACACACACAGACACACACACACACACTCACACACACGCACACACGTACACACACACACACACACAGACACACACACACACACACTCACACACGTACACACACACACACACACACACACACACAGACACACACACACACTCACACACACGCACACACGTACACACACACACACACACACACACACACACACACACACACACACACACACACACACACACACACAACAACAAAAACATTAAAATACACAAAATGACGTAAAAAAAAACAATATTTATACACAAAAGATTAATCTAGCTATAATCTTTTCCATGCTTCGATTAATTTAACGATTCATTTTTCTAGTTCAATTCGACTCGATTCGATTATTTCCCCATTAATTGACTAAAAGTAACTCAAACAAGTTGATTTACATATCGAAAAACATAAATTCCTTAACATTGCAGTATATGTTTATTGCTCTTCAACTCCAAATTCCAAAATAAAGTTCAAGTTAGAATATGAAAGTACAAAATAATGCATTCAGAGTCAGAAGTAGCACACACACACACACACACACATACACACACACACACCGTGTGTGTGTATGTGTGTGTGTGTGTGTGGAGCGAATATCTCCCTGACGCGGTATGAGTCACCTGAAACTTTGTCAATGGGTTCCAAATACCCCAAGTGTGTGCATCTGTTATTTTAGAGTAATTTGGTGTAGCAAAACGTTCATAACATTCATTTTAACATTGCGGCTCCCTCGGTAAGAGCGCGGTATTGAGCGCGCTACTTCCGGTTCCAGGTTCATGACGTCACTGTCGCAGTTTGTACCTATGAATCGATTTTTAACTGCCTTACGATTAATCGTTACATCCCTAGTCAGTATTGAACTCAACCTGTTCAATACTTCATCTGGTAAACTGTAGATTCTCTGTGGTGCCGTGTATGGAAGTTAAACTCTGACCACTCTGTTCAAAGGTTAAAAATTATTTTAATTTTTTTGAAAAAAAAAACAGCTGAATAGTAGATAATACTTTAATTTACTTATTCACTCATGTAGTTTGGAGCTTTATGTTTTGTTTTGTGCAGTTTTGTTACTTTTCTGATTGGCTCTACAATGTCTATGGAGTTTGGTTATCAGCGTCTCAAACATTTCACTGGAACACACACACACACACACACACACATAAGGTATTTATAATAAAAAATAAACTAACAGAGTAAGATAAAACAAAAAACCAATGACAACAGAATAAAAATATGAAAATGAACAATAAAAAAGATACAAAATTACACAAAATGACTCCAGAATCACTATAATGGCAACAAAAAACAACCATACAAAAAAATGCACAAAAAGAAAACTGAAAGAAAAAAATACACATAATGACTCCAAAAAACATACATTACATAAAAATACACCAAACAAAATAAAATGTAAAAAAAATCAAACACATTTATCATGTTCATGTCCCATACAATTAAACAGAGAAATCGCACACGCTTTTTTTATTTTGCACCCGCAAATAAACCCCTTTATAACACTACAGTGTATGTACAGAGTATGTACACCTCTATGTACATATTTATATTTATTTTTATTACTTTTTAAATTATCATAATTATTGTTACTATACTTTTCTCTTTATTTATTTTCTTTGTCTGTTCTTGTTTTTTGTGGCATCCAGTGTGGTGAGCAAAATAAAAATGTCATTGTACAGGGAAACATGTTTCTTTACTGTACACATGATAATAAACACTTAGAATTTGAATTTTAATCCAACCTTCAAACACACTCATTTGACCATAATTGACAACTCTGCTTAAGATCCTATCAATCAATCTCAATCAATCAATCTTTATTTGTATAGCGCCAAATCATAATCAATGGTATCTCAAGACACTTTACAGTAGAGCAGTCTTAAGGACGGACTCTTCATTTTATGGATACACACATATGCATATATACGTATATACACATACATATGTATCCCACACCCAACATGAATTCATCATGGCGGCAAGGAAAACCTTCTGTTAAGCAGAAGGAACCTTGTGTGGATCCCATTCCTATGATGAACAGCCATCCACGTTATGCTGTGTTGGGTGTGTGCAGAGGAAAGGGTGGAGACAGAGTTGTTGAGACTCTGTAACTCCACACTGAGGATCCCACGGACCTGCAAGACAAAAGCCAGAAGGAGAACAGGAGCAAACACACAAGGGAAGAAGCAGACATAGAGGGAGTGTTAGAGAGAGGAATGGGACCCTCTCCGGTCCCTCTCTAACCTAAATGACCTCTCTCTTAACGCCCTCTCCAACCGAGCATGCCAGACCCCCCCCCCCCGGCAGTCTATGCCTATTGCATCTTAACTATGAGCTATGAGCTGGTTCCTAACTAAAAGCTTTACCAAAGAGGAATGTTTTGAGCCTAACCTTAAAGGTAGAGAGGGTGTCTGCCCCCCGAACCGTGGTTGGTAGATGGTTCCAGAGAAGTGGGGCCTGATAACTGAAAGCTCTTCCTCCTATACTACTTTTAGAGACAAATGGAACGACGAGTAGTCCAGCATTTTGAGAGCGTAGTGTTCTGGGGGGATTGTATGGCACTACAAGCTCCTTGAGATAGACTGGTGCCTGTCCTCCTACATGAAGATACAGTAGATACTGTAAATGATAACCTGTCAGCATTTGTTTTCTTTTCTGTAATTGTCTCTTGTGTTGTACGTGGTAAAATAAACAGATTAAAAACCCTCTGCCTTCTGCTGCTGAAATACATCAACCTCACTCTATAACTTTAAATATGTGTCTCACCGTAAACCCAAATTTTCTTTTACATAATAAGTCAAGCTATTGCTACTAATCTTTTCATCATTTTGCAAAAGGCGGGACCATTATTAAACAAAATGTGAATTGTACACTAATTAAAACGAGTATTTGCTCCACTAATGGCTCTGAGCGGATTCACCTCACATTGACATGTTTTCCCGGTTTTGGGAGGGGCTTGAGGCAGTGAACCCCGGCATGACTCTTCTGTCTGTTGGCTGCTGATCGCATGTCACAGTTGATATAGCAGTTTATTAACCTATGGTACGTTCATACATTTCACTCCCTTATAGTAGTTCTACTCACTGGGTAAAATAATATTTTCCTCGTGCTCACGTTAGCTATTATATTTCACCGCAATGTCAACTGCGTCATTTAGCCCTACAATATATTTAGTTGGTCCTATATGGGAGTCTTTTGTGTTTTATTTTGGGACTGTATTAGTAGTTAAACGCGTGCAGCGAACGTAGGCTACTGCAGCTAGCGGCTAATGCTAAGCGCTAGCAATGTAAAATGTTAGCTTTCTGTTGCCTTCAAACTAATTTGCCGCATGCGTTAATATTTTCATAACTTCGACAGTGAACATGCAAACCAAGGGCTGTTGGTTCTGTAGCGTTACAATGATCTCTGGCTCTATAGCCGTGAATTTTGCTTGGTAAGTTAGCTAGCTGTGTTAGCTCGTTCAATTCTTTTTTTTTTCATGTCGTTTTTTTTTTTCCCCTAACCGCCACATTTGATCTGGTCGCTACTTCAGTAAATGTATATATTTTTGATGTGTACAGTATTTTTTTCTACAATAACGTTGTGGTTACAGTTAGGGTTGAAACGTGTCATGATAATGGACCTGGGCTTTGGCACTTGGTCTCTCATGTTAACCTTCAGAGCATTTTCTCCAGTTTAAAAGCTAAGACCTACAAAACTAACCTAAGCTTCGTCCTCGTTATGTTTGTCATGGTTTTGTCTTTTTTGATTATGTTTTTGTCATGTTTATGTTGCTTTTTTGACATGTTTTGGTCACATTTTTGTAGCTTGATCACAGTTACATTACACTAAAAAAAAATGAAATGCAGTCAACACGCTACAAAAGCTATGAAAACGTGACTAAAATGCAACAAAAAAGGGATAAAAATGTGTCAAAAAAGTGTGACAAAAATGTGTCAAAAAAGTGTGACAAAAATGACTAAACCGTGATAGCAAAAACAAGGAAGAAGCTTAGATGAGTTTTGTAGGTCTTGGCTTTCAAATGAGGCATTACACTGTGGCCTAGAGGCTGTAACTCCAGCCAAGAACCTTTTAGATTTGGGTAAAACCGGAGAAAAATGTGCACGGTTCAGGTGGGGATTAAGAGGTTAAACGCTTCTTGGTTCATTCTATTTTTGTAAACACTGACACCAAAATAGTTTATAACCTATACTGGATTATTGTTACTGTACTAAAATTACGCTTGTTTTTTTTTTATCTCTTATTTGCCTTAGGTTGGAATTAAACGCTAAACCATATTTTCTGTTTTACAGGTGGCTATCCAAAATGCTGTGGAGCTGTAAATATTGTGAGTTCAATTGTGATAAGAGGGGTTATTTGCTCAGACACTACGTACAGGCTGAAACATGGCAGCTATACTAGAACAGTTCCTTTTCCATGTTTGTACAAAGATTGTCTCTGTACATTTAATTCAATCAATTCACTAAACACTCACTTGTCAAGAATTCATAAAGAATGTGCTTCCCAACCCCAAGAGCGTAAACAATTTTCATGTCAGCTGTGCGATTTTGTGGCAACCTGCACAGATGATGAGTTTTTCAAACACCTTCGAAGTGCACATCTAAAAGTTCATCACAAAGTTATTTGTCCATTTAATAGATGTGATTTTGAGAGCAATGTGTATTCCACATTCAATGCCCACAAGAGCAGAGAACACCAAGGGCATAACTGGAGGATGTTCAAGGCTGAAATTGTCTCCAGTAATAACAATGATGAAGACATAGTTGACAGTATATTGAAAGATGCAACTGTTGAGGATTTTGAGGATGATGATGGGGATCCCAATGATGACCATAAAGATCTAGAGATACAGCTTGAAGAGAATTTGGCCCTGCTCTTTTTAAAAATGGAAACTATCTATAACTCCCAGCGATCAATACAAGAAGTCATTGAACAACTTGTACAGATAAATGCATTGTCAGAACCACTGTTACACAAGTCTGTAAATGACACATGGTAGACAACAGTGTCATGGTAGGTCAGTTGGTAACTGCCGTTACAAACACTAATGCCATAGAAAAATTTTGTGGGAAAGGAGGTTCTCTATCAACAAATAAGAGCAGAGAAACATACCAGAATAGAACATTTCCTGTTGTGCAGCCAGTGGAGTTCATTATTGACAGATTCAAAAAAGACAGTGCTGTACATGTGCCTCTAAATGCAAAACTCATATTATTAACAAGGCTTTAGAAGTACCACAGTCACTACCTCATGAGTACTTAACATACAAAGATGGCTCATCCAACACTGAAAATGAGATATTTCAAGGAGATGGCTTAAAAATTTCACTTGAATTATATATTGACGATTTTGAAGCTTCAAATCCTTTGGGCACATCCAAGAAAAAACACAAAATGACTGCAGTTTACTGGGTTATTGCCAATCTCTCTTCCAAGGACCGATCCACATTGCACTCCATCCAACTAGCGATTTTGTGCAAAGCCACACATGTGAAAGAACATGGTTATGGAAAAGTTCTTGAACCGCTATTGAAAGACCAAAAATCTTTGGAGCAACAAGGTGTCTATGTTGCCAAGCTGGGGTCATTTGTCAAAGGCACTGTCCTATATGTGGCTGCAGATAACTTGGCTTCTCATTCATTTGCAGGATTTTTTGAGAGCTTTGTGGTTGAGCGATTCTGCCGATTTTGCATGGCATCCAGACACAAGATCCAGGAAAAAGAGGTGTGTCCAGGCTCATTTACACCACAAAATGTGCAAATGTACAACCAGCAAGTACAGGAAGTTCAGCAAGACCCCACTTTAGCAAAAGATTATGGAGTAAAAAAAATGCGTGTGCTGACTGCGTCCCTGTCTCATTTTCACGCTATTCAAGGCTACCCTCCTGATATAATGCACGACCTACTTGAAGGCGTTGTGCCTGTAGAATTGTCTCTTTGCTTGTCACACTTGATTTCCAAGAATTTTTTCACATTGGAGGCCCTTAATAATGCAATTAAGACTTTTCCATACAGTTCTTATGATAAGACTGACCAACCCCAACCCATTACATCAGGGTTTCAGACAAAAGGGACCATAGGAGGAAATGCCCATGAAAACTGGGCCCTGATAAGGTTGCTACCCTTACTCATAGGCCACAAGGTGCCAGAGGGCGAGGATGCCTGGGAAATACTCCTACTCCTCAAAGACATAGTTGAACTTGCTTTAGCCACAAACCACACTGTAGAATCTGTCGACATTCTCCGATACAAATTGTCAGAACACCGGCAACTTTTACAAAACACGTTCCCACAATACAGGTTGCGTCCAAAGCATCACTTCATTGAACATTACCCTGACCTCATTATGGCTTTTGGTCCTCTTTCTCATGTCTGGACAATGCGCTTTGAAGGGAAACACAAGTTCTTCAAGAAAGTTATTCGCACTGCCCAAAACTTCAAAAACGTAGCTCTGACTATGTCACTCAAACATCACAAGTTAATGGCTTACTATTTAAATGGAAGTTCATTTTTAAAACAGGCAGTTGAGATAAGCAAGGTTACCACATCCATGATAACGTCTTACCCAGAGAAAGTACAGACCATTCTTGGTCAAAAGGTCCCAGGACTAACCACTGTCCTTGCTGTATCCACTGCTTTCGCAGATGGAATTCAATATACTGCCGGCATGATTGTATCTGCAGGTTCCTGTTCAGCAATGCCTGTATTTAAACAAATAAAAGAGATTATAGTCGTAAACTCAGAGATAATGTTTCTTTGCAGCAACATGACGTCATGGTATCATGAGCACCTACGATGTTTTGAGCTTTGTGAAGAAAATCGTTTTAGTGTAGTGGAACGAAAACATTTGAATGATGCTTTTCCCCTTTCATCATACAAATATGGAGACGGTCAAATCGTAACACTCAGACGTTACATTGTCTTGAAACATACAACTTAAGAGTGCTTCTTACAATGATAATGATACAAAACTGATGTGACTTTTTTCTTCCAGATGACCACACCTGAGAAAATGACCCTGAGGGTCATCTTTACTGAAGCAGATATACAAAAACTGACACTGGAAACCAGACCCACAACTATGGAAGATTTAAAGAGCATGTTGCAAGTCTCCCTTGGATTGCAGTACTTATTTGATCTTCAGTTTCAAGATCCCGAGTTCAATTGTGAACTTTGCAATCTAACTGATGTCCATGACCTTTCAGACAAACCCACATTAAAAAAATAGAGAGTAGTGCTGCGAGTGAGGACCAACAGGACCGAAACAGTTCTGCAGATACAGAGATTCTTTCAGTATCTTCAATGGAACGGCACGAACCATGGCCTTTGATATTTGACATCCCACATTTTTCAGTAGATGTGGAGTATCGCCTTCGACAAGCTGATCTGAAACATCTTCAGGATGGTTCTGTCTTAAAAAAAGTCCCAAAAGACATGAAGCATGAAATGCTGGATAATATAGCTGAACACATGTATAGCTATACCGCTTACCCGACCAATCAACAATATGACAGCGTAGCCAAATCCCTAATCAGCAAACATCCTTGTTTTAGGGAGAGTGGTTCACTAAGTGGTTGCAGTGGATGGAAGAACAGCATAACTTGCAAAATGGCCAATTATAGAAAGAGAAGCAGATCTACATGTCGAGATGTTTCTGTAAATGCTGGCAAACGGGGATGCCACACCCAAGGTGACTCTGTCAATAAGAAAATAAAGAAACCAAAAAAGGAGAACTCAACTTTTGCCCAATTTTCCAGAGGGGTTTAATGAGACAAGGCTTGAAGAAGCACGTACCGAAATGGAGGACGAAATGAAAAAGAAAACGCCAAATGGAAGACTAATAAAACAAAATATGGACCTAACATTTGCCTTAAGGAGGAATAAAGTTGTGGAGACAGCACCACCAATAAACTCTCTGATGCAACGTTGACCTGCACTCTTTACTAATGAGCAGGTATGCCTAACTTTTCTTTATGGTTATTTGCTTTTCCAGTTTTACAGCACACACTAATTTCTTTTTTTTAGATTTGCCTGGAATTCCAAAGGACTGTGGGAAAAGACCTGCAGCAGGAGTTTTATTCTGCCCTTGATGATCACACTACCCGTCTTATGGAAATCTCTAAAGCGAAGAGGGGCAACGTGGGTGAACATTTGGCACAGCTTTTGCAGCAAATGCAGGTAATATTTTGTAACCGGGACACAACAAAAAAGCACAAATTGTCTGTGTGTGTGTGTCTCTGTGAATGAGAGACTTTTAATGTATTATCTTTCTCTCAGTCACTGGATCCCACTGAAAAAAGGACAGTCGCGCTAAGAGGGCTTCCTCACCTACTCGGAGACAATCCCACTGAGTTCTTCAAATCAAGCTCTGTAAGTAAATAGTAATGTGCAACTATTATAATTTGACACTTATTGTATAATTTGAACAAGCCAAAATCAACAAGTAGCCTATGTTAGGAGTTCCAGCAAGTCCATAAATGATCTGAATTTAACCAAAAAAAATAGCTATATTGCATTTTGACATACCGTATTTTCCGCACTATAAGTCGCTCCGCAGTATAAGACGCACCAGCCAAAATATGCGTAATGAAGAAGAAAAAAACATAGATAAGTCGGTCCGGAGTATAAGACGCACTAACCATAAAATGCCTAATGAGAAAAAAACAAGGTACGGTTTGCTAACGTGACACATTAGACAACGAACTAAATAGGTGTCTGTTATGTTAACATCACAGAAACAGTTCAGATAACTACAGCATAAGGAACATACCTCTACATCGTTGACAAACCTCTCCCAACAGCATGTTTTTCAATCTCTCATTTGCAAAGTCGTTCCTCTAAATGTGGCCTTTGAGCTTTTAGCCCGTGATTAGCTTTGTTTTGTTTTCTTCTAAGACTAACCTCCGCTTCTCGCTCACTCCTAACTTTCTTTCTGCTGCTCGATTAGCCTTCAGTGCCCTCTAGTGGCAAAATTATATAACTGAATTTTTTAAAAAAAGGAAAAAAAAATCACATATTAGTCGCTCTGGAGTATAAGACGCACCCCCTGCCAAACTACGAAAAACAGTGCAACTTATAGTCCGGAAAATACGGTAACTAAAATGAAGTATATGTTCTGATCTACCCTGAGTCTGCCACCTGCTTGTTATCATATGAAACCGCACCCATGTACACCTCACTTATAATCTTCTATTATACAGTAAATGTTTCTGCATCCACCATACTTACTGAAACAAGATCTAATACAATAATTTGAATAATAATTAACTTTGATTTTTACCAAAGTGCAGAATCTGCAGGTCAAAGATAGAAGTTTGCTTCTGTAGACAGCTGTAAGACAGCTAGATTTTGTAAAACAATGATTTTTTTTTTTTTTTTTTTTTTTTTTTTTGTGCTTTATCATCAGTGTCATAATGCGGTTTAGATATTATCATAACATTTTTTCTGGAGCAACAAATCCTTTTTTTGCATTGTGTGTTATATTTTGGACCCCTCATAATACTTGTTAGAGGTAAGGATGAAGGAAAGGCTCTGTAAGTGTTTTATTTGCACAGGACAGGAGCCCCTTTAGAGCTTTATTGTAATAACATGATCTTATGCAATATTTGTATAACTTAGTAGTCACTAAATTTATCTGAAATTCTAATACCAATATTACTATTTCTCTCAAAAACACCATACTGTGTGGGTGAGCAGTTTGCCCACTCTCTGCTGAATAAAATACACAATCTCAAGTACCCCTGACCAATGCTGTGTTTATGTGCAGTGATGACTGCGACAGTCCCATATTTAATAATATCATTCTGTATAAACGACAGAATACACCAGTGACAGAATAGACCAAGAAGTTCCCTCAAATAGTCATTACACCAATAGAAAATTTTAAAATGTTTGGCCAAATGGTAGAAAAAATTGCTACCGCTTAATGGCTGTCTGTTGTAGTTCAGTAATTTTATTCACTAATAGTTATAGTTTTTGTTTATCTTTAGAATGGTGATGAGTCCTTTGGCCAAATGGATGTTGGAATCTTGTTGGTGAATCCTGAAGGTGTCTCTCCCCCAACATCAGATCTTCACCCAGCAAGCCTGAAAATCCTCAGTTGTTGTGGAAAAGCTGACAACCCTGCCAGAAGCTGTGTCTCCTTTTTGGACTCACATATGGAGTTTTGTTTTTTAAACTTATTTAGCAGTTAGAAGTTTATTGTTTGTACTGCTGAAGTTCACATTCCACATTTAAATACAAACATAATTCATAAAAATGTGAGCAAGTGTTGTTATATAGGCCTAGAGGCCGGTGAAGTTTACAGGCTGAAAAACTTTAAAATGTTACATGGCAACTTTCCTGTTCATTATTACTTGTTTTAAACAATTACTATGTGCCACCAGGCTAGTTTTTTTGTCTCTTCCAAAAATTAAAGGTAGTGACGCTCATACAGGCAATTTACCCATTTACAGTACCTGTCAAAGCCATACCACGGCTCCAAGTAAGTCTTAAAGGAACAGGTCACCGTTTTTCCATACTGAGATATGTTCTTACCTGAGCTTAGACGTGTTGATGTGTACCTGTCTGGTCTTTGTGCCCGTGGAAGAGCGTGGTCGCTTCTAACCTCACCCCGTTTGGAGCTATAGGAATATGCTGGGAGAGGCCAAATGCTAACAACATCTTTGGTCTTTGTGCGTGACTGAGGGCATATTCCAGTATGTAAAAACAGTAGCCTGTTCCTTTAATACCAGATTAATGATGTAAATGACAAATGCTACCTCAGTTATTTCATAAGATGTTATGCAAGCATGTTCCCTCTGCACAAGGTTTTAAAATTGCCAAGAAAAATGTTTGAAAACCCATTTTTAAAGGGTTAAATGCAGAATTGTTTTGACATAGCACTTTACTCAGATCTAACTTTATATTAATATGTCTAAATGTTTAACATGGTGAAATGTAAAAAAAAAAAAAACAAGCACTGTTCTGATTGGTTACAGGCAGATGACTGCATTTTACTCAGATTTGAATGTTCAAAAGTTATTATTGCACAATTTTTGCAATAAATTTCTGAAAAAAACTATCAAATTGTCAATTATTGTGTAATGTTAAAAAATGATTACAATATATATTTCATAATTTTAACTGTTATGCATGAGAAATAGATACTGATAAACATGAGAAATAAATTCTGATGAACATGAGTAATGATTACAGATATATACGAGTAATGGTTAAGGCAATTACTCGTAAACATGAGTTTTTAAACCTCTAGTTCTTTAGTAATGGATTATCGTGGACACAAGACTTTATGTAAACAGAGCTTGATTTGTTTGGTTTTTGATTTTGTAAAAACTAGACATCCCAGTGCAATCACTTACCATGTGCGGCTTTAGTAATGATTACTAATTTGGGTTTACAGTGAAGACATATATTTATCTTGTTATGGCAATTATTATATTCATCATCATATCATCAAATGTGTGTTCATGTGTACAATTTGTCATGTTTTAATACATGATGACAGCTGAGTCATGTTAGATTAAACAGTACAGATCGTATTGTATCCACAGTGCAACTCACTGTATCTGCTGAAGGCCAAACTCAAACTCACATGCAGATATACACGCACACACACTATCAAGGACAGATAACGTTGGCGCCCAGCCTTCCTCATAATACACACATCTTCGTCATCCTCCAACATCTCCACTGTTGGGAGCTTGTGACCCCCTGCTTTTCTTCCTTCAGGGTTGGGACTTCTTCTCATATCTGTATAAAGTTTAAGCTATTAAAAATGTTAGGCAGTCTTGCTTTTTCCTCTCCTCGGGAACTTTTGACCATCCTTGTTGTGGGCCGCCTTTCATTCCAACAAGATGGGATACTTCTTCTTTTGTACTCTTTTTCATTTAGTTTATAATAAATCCTTTTTTATAAAATCATCACGCTTCGACTGGACTCCATCATTCAACCAGAGCAATAAATCATGTCTCCAAATGAGGTCAACCGCAAATTTGCCATGACAATCTTCCTCCTCTTTTGATCAAAGTCAGTTCTAAAACAACCTTCTATGTGTGCTGAGTCACAGTAGACAATGATGATAAAAACAGAAACAAATCCTGTTGGACCTGCTGCTGGTCCCTATACCTTCATTTCAAAACACTGCTGCACCTACATTTGAAATGTGAAACATGTGAAAATGACCTGAGGCTGTTTGCACTCAACAGCCTCCTGATCCACGCTGTATTTCAGCTTCAGTAACAATGAGGCTGATATGGAATCACTTTAAAAAGCCTTTCCATCACACTCTGATTATTCTGCTTCCTCTGGACTCAACATGATGGTAGTGGTCAAACATGTTCAATCACAACTATTATATATTAACATATTTTCCCCTGAAAGTCAATTACAATTATGTTCTTAATTACTAAAGTTCAAATGTAATTAATCACAATTACTGATCCTATAATAAATAACCTTATTAAACATAAGCTTCCTCCCGTGTTAGCTTTCTGTTAGCATCTCTAATGCTAACGGCTCAGTTTGACCCATGTCTATAATCAGCTGTAAAATACACTAATACATGTTATCTATCATCTAATTAGTTTATCATCTATTGATTACTTTGTTAGGATTCATAATCAATGAATATATTGGTATTAATATTTATGGTGTGGGCGTCTGAGTCTTTTACTGTCACTATACACATAGATTTATATTATTTTAAATGATAAAATGATCCTGAAGAGTAATGACAGGTATACATTATGAAACATATTTTAATGATTGCTATCTACCTCAGGGGTTCTCAACCTTGAGGTCAGGATTCCATTTGGGGTCGTGAGACACTGGAAACTTTTTCTGAACAATTGGAGCTCTTTTTACCATTTTTCTGCAACTACACCAAACTTGCCATATTTTAAACTTAGCTAGCACCTCAATGCTAACCATGTAGCAGCTAGCACCTCAATGCTAACCATGTAGCAGCTAGCACCTCAATGCTAAACATGCAGCAGCTAGCACCTCAATGATAACCGTGTAGCAGCTAGCACCTCAATGATAACCGTGTAGCAGCTAGCACCTCAATGCTAACCATGTAGCAGCTAGCACCTCCATGATAACCGTGTAGCAGCTAGCACCTCAATGCTAACCATATATCAGCTAACATCTCAATGCTAACCATGTAGCAGCTAGCACCTCATTGCTAACCATGTTGCAGATAGCACCTAAATGTTAAACATGTAGCAGCTAACACCTTAATGCTAACATGTAGCAGGTAGCACCTTAATGCTATCTTTCTTTACAAAGTGTTTGTATTAATGCTGAGGCTAACTGTTAACATGCAACAGCAGCTCTTCTTCTTTATGGGGTTTATTGGCAGTTTCCTCTTTCACACCTCTGACTCTGATACATGCACTTCACTACTCGCTAGAAACCATCAACACATCTGACTTCATCTCTGTTGTCAGCCATGTAAGGCTCCACCCCCTCCCCTCCATGCCCCGCCCACTGTCACACCTCCAGCTTTATAAAACTTCACTACTTCCCATCATCCAGTGTCATAGGCAGGGCTCCTCCCCCTGTGACTCAGCATCCAATCACTGCTCTGATGATCAGACATGTGATCAGACTCACTGAAACCTTTGCTCTGTGTCACACATGTACACTCATCATCATCTTACTCAATAGATCAGTGGTTCCAGAACTACTTAGGTTCTAGTTCCTCTTTCTTTTATTTCTGAATCCTAGTCCTCCTAATGTACAAACAGGCAGTCAAGGTATTTGATAGAAAACCTATGAGATGGCATCACTGTGACATCATTCATAGACATAATCTTTTTACTTTCAAAAACTTTATAAATTTTAGTACTCTGAAATTGGTCTTTAAATGTTTGAACAGTCATGTGTCGCTGCTGTTCTCAGCTCTCATTGTTCTCCCAAAATGTACAAACTCTTTAGGACAGTCCAGTTTCTCTTTTAATGGATCCAGCCTGTGGAACTCTCTGCCCACTGATTTAAAACTGCTGACTGACATGAACAGGTTTTACAGAAACAATGGCTGAAGTCAAGTCAAAGCTGCTCACATGGTAACGCTTTATGAAATGTATCCTGATGTGTATTGTTTACCTTTTAAATAGTGTAATGTGTATTGTATTGCATTGTGTATTATGAAATGTGTTGCCTCCTATGGACAGGTGTTGCAAATTAGCAGTTTTGCTATAACACTGAAAACGATGTATCTGGTTTGTCCAATGCAGTTTTTATGTCCATATCAAATAAACGAATAAATAATGTCCAACTACAACATTTTACTGAGAATTCTGTTAAAACATCTATACATCATAATGATGAATGAATGAGTGATAACACACATCTTATAAAGAATCTCATTTTATAAATAAGTCAATTAAACAGTATTTAGTTCTTCCTGAATAGATTTATTTCTATAGTTTTGTTTTTTTTTCATTTCCTGTCATCTCCTCCTGATGTGGAACCAACACTGACCTTTTCTGTTCAGGCTCTAATCATTAATATCATAATTTTATTTGTTTGTTGTTGTTTATCTCTTCTTATTATTAATCAGTATATTTTTATCCTATTTTGTGTGTTTTTGTTTTGTGAGTTGCTGGTGATATTTAGTATGATTATCATTTTTAACTCAAAACAAACATTATAAAACCCCATGTTTTTATTTGCTTTAATTTGTTTTTGTAGTGTCATCATGTACCAGCCCCTCCCCCTCAGTTACAGCCGAATGGGTTCATTATTAAACATATTGATGGTTTATTTCATGTTATTTCAACTAATAACCCATGCACTTTAGTCTGAAAAATTCTGAAATTTCTGCCAATTATTAATTAATTAATCAATATTCTCACTGTAAATATTTAGTTTGATCTGATCAATACTTTATAGATATGGATAATGTAGAGGGGGGTGTGTCCTTATTGTTCTTCTATGTTCATCTTCCAATATGTCTGTAACTCCATCACATATAAAGGTAAATATGGTATAGTAATAAGC